>NC_137211.1:14560402-14638287 GCF_949987685.1 Ammodytes marinus | reverse complement strand
CTCTCTCCTCTCCTGGCCTCTTTGTGACCCTTCAGATATGGAGCAAAAACATCAAGATGAAGAGCATCAATCTAACAGCCTTGAAGAAACATGGAAAAGTCTATGAAGATGGTGGGTCATATGAAGTTGAAATCCCTCATGCTTTTACCAGTTTCGTTGCCTTCTCCGGTCCAGGCATTAATCACACTGTTTTTTTTTAATCCTTAGAACAGTTTGGCTGCTTGGTTTGGTCCCACTCCGAGACCCACCTCTTGTATGTGGCAGAACAGAAGAGGCCTAAGGCAGAATCCTACTTCCAGGTATGTCGTCAAAACTGTATTTGATGGGTTAATTAGCAATGAATAACATGGGGCACTGCCTTCTAAAGGTTGACATTTTCGCCCATGTTGTTTTTCCCCAAAGCCATTGCCCGGTTAGTGTTCAATACTGCATAGCAAACTACAGTATGTTGAAGCACATGCATCGTGTTTTGACTGCCTTGTTGTAAATGGCTGGTACACATTGCTAGCTATCCTATGGTTCCATGTTAGGAATTGTTTAAAATCTATATGAAAACTTTAAATACATTGTGGAGGATTATGCACAAAATGACCCTGGCAGTGGACAGATGGCTTCTGAAGATTTACACTCAACAACACTCACAAAACAAGATCAAATGTATCTCATTAGGCTGTTGCACATCATTGAAAGGATGAATATCGCAAAGCATTTTGCACATAGTTTCACTTTGACTTCCCCAGTTATTTTTCAAAAACAAAGTGGCTTGACAACACTGATTGGAATTTGGCCATAAGGGCATATAGGCCAGTTTTCTGCCCTGTATGCCATTTATTGTTGATTCAGCATTTACCATAGGTAGATAGGATTAGGGTAACACAAAGTAGATAGTAACTTGTTCTGTTCTATTTATGATTTTCAGACAGAGTCACCAGAGTTGTCTTCCATTGGGGACGAGGAAGAGAACCTGAAAGTGGATAAAAAGGACGCTGTAAAAGTGAAAGCAATACATATGTTTGAAACAAAAGAGTTTCACTATTCAGTATACTGAACTTAACTCCACTCTTAAACATTTTGTGTGTTTTCCTTTTTATCCCTGCAGGGGGAGCAGTTTGTCTTCCAAGAGGACTGGGGAGAGGCGCTGGTTAGCAAGAGCTCCCCAGTGCTCTGTGTATTAGACATCGAAGGCGACAATGTCTCTGTGTTGGAGGGAGTGCCTGAATATATCTCACCTGGACAGGTTTGAACAACACTTTAAGGTTCTGTTAATGTGAACTTCTAGTATGCTCACACACCTTCTTAATCTTACTCTCTTGCCATTGCTCTGTTTCTGCAGGCATTTTGGGCTCCAGGTGACACAGGTGTGGTGTTCGTAGGCTGGTGGCATGAACCTTTCAGACTGGGCCTCAAGTACTGCCCCAACAGGAGGTGATCACTGTTCACACTGATCAAAGAGAAGAATTAGAGATGAACAATCACAACTTCCCTTAGTGCGGCTCATAGGCTAATGTTGCAGGTTAATTCACGTTTCCCTCTTCTTTGTCAGGTCATCTTTGTTCTATGTGGATCTTACCGGTGGGAAATGTGGTAAGTGAAAGCTTATCTTCTTGTTATTTACATTCGTAGTCCCCTTTTTTCCCTACACATGTCCTTCTTGCACAGGAGACATTTCACATAAAGTATTTTACATCGTAATGTCATGTGAGCTAGTATGGTACTACAAATTGAATTTGTCTATGTTTTAACTTTTTTTTTTCCGGCATTGCAGACTATATATGAATGATTGTGCATGACAAATAAGGCACAACACATTTTACAGAACCATGATGTTAGGAATCAATTGATCTTTTTTTTTTCTTCACATCAGACAACTGTTCTTCCTTAAATGGGCGCAGGTAGACTCTTTTACATCTGCAGATGTTCACGTGCGTCCTATTTGTTTGTTGTGTCCCCTCAGAGCAGCTGTCATCAGGCACCAGTGCAGTGTGCTCCCCCAGGCTGAGCCCAGACCAGTGTCGGATCGTCTACCTGGAATGTTCTGTCTATGGACCACACATGCAGTGCAGCAGGCTCTGTATGGTAAGACAGGGTGGACTCTCTTTTCCACCTAAGACCCAATCATTTCCCCTTCTTTGCAAGGTGCCCTGAAAGGAAGAGGTGAGCATGTATGTGTTCATTATAGTTTTTCCTCTCTGCTTGCATTTTTTTGTTCTAGTATGACTGGTATACTAAGAAGACCTCAGTGGTGGTGGATGTGGTGAAGAGACCTGGAGAGGGTAAGAGAATATATGGCGGTCACATGAATTCTCCTTTTGTTGCCCACTGTATCTCAAACATAGTTGTGACTGTGTGTGTTGGTGTGGCTTCACAGATGGCTTTGCTGGTATCTACAGTTCTCAGTTGTCCTCTCAGTGCTGGTCAGCTGATAGCCAACGTGTTATTGTCGCTTGTCCTCAGCGCAGCCGCAAGGTAAAGTCAACTTCTGGGAAACAGGTTGTTATTATGATGAATGTTAAGATGCGCACACACTGCTCGCGATGGTTGTCGTTTGCAGCGCTAGTGACGCTCTGCTTGATCATCTTGGGGTCATATTTGGGTTAATCACATCCATCTTGTGCATCGCTTCTATCACGCCTAGATTTCCTCTCGCTATTTTATTTCCCCTCATCAACCATGGCTGAGATCAATCCCAGCACTACTGTGTGTCTGCCGGGTCTGGCTGAGATGAACACCGTTGCTTTGCCTTACTAACCGGTACTTAATCTAAAGCAAAGCAACCATCGCGTGAAAAGTTCAATATTTTAAACCTTAAGCGTTGGACGGGATTGATGCGGCGCATTGGATGCTTCTTCGTGCCGCGTCAAACGCGCTCATCGTGCCACTTGATGGCCGATGACATGTAAACGCGCCTGAACATTGACGTTGTATGTAACCCTGCGGCGTCCATCGTGAGTATCGCATGCAGTGTGTACTCCTTTTAACAATAAGTCTTGACATTTTTTTTCGGGATAAATATACATTTTGCGAGAATATTGTATTCATTCTTTAATTGGAAAGCATTGTTGTTGCCTCACTTGCAGGATCTATTGATGGTGGATACAAGCACAGGGAGCATTACCTCTCTGACTTCAAGTGAGTCATTTGGCATATTTATCCGCCATGCTCAGGCCACACTAGCCTTGTTGACCTATGTGTTTTTGGTGTTAATACCTCCTGAATGTGTTTATTTCAGCATGTGTCCAATTATGTGTTGTGTTTGTCTGTAGCGTCTGATGTTGGAAACTGGTGTCTGCTGAACATAGAGAGAGATCTGATGGTGGTCAGCTGCTCCTCTCCAAACCACCCTCCAAGTCTGGTAGGATCAAAGTTTTCATTTGTCACATTTTGTTGTAATACAATATGTACTAAGTATGCCGTTGCATAAATACACCTTTTTTAACTGTGTACAACTTTTAATTAAAGTACTCAAAAAACTAAATATTGTTTGATTGAGAATATCACTTAATGCAAAGTAATTTCTACGTCATTTCTTTGTCCAGAGGGTGGGTTTCCTTCCAGCCAGGGATTCCCGGGAGGAAGTGTTGTGGGTTACTTTGGAAGACTCTCAGACGTTGCCAGACATTGATTGGAAGATCTTGACTTTCACTCCTCCCGCGGATCAAGACAACAGTCAATACCGTAAGAATAAAAAATCAACAAAAAGAGAAAAATTATGAAGTCTCAAGTTATCAAAATGGATTACATTTGCTTGGAAAGGTATACCAAATAAATTGACAAGGAGGTGGGTGTATATATATATAATATTTGGGGCTATGCATATCGCTACCAGCCGCCCGTTTTTTTAGAGAATGAACATAGGCTAAATAAAACATTCAATGGGTTTAACAGCTTTTTTTTTGTAAGTGCATGTTTGTACAGAATCTGTTAATAATTAGATAACATGACGTTAACTATTATGATAAATAGCAGACAGTTCTGTGTATAGGATAGGAAGTAAAGGAGTTTACAGGCACACGCATTTAGTTCGCTTGAATAATGGTTTTAATCTTTCTTTATTCCAGCTGGCCTTGATTTTGAAGCTTTGCTGATCAAACCAAAGGAGATCAAGGATGGAGTGAAGCTGCCTCTTATTGTCACTCCTCATGGTCGGTTGCTATCATTGTAGTTCTTAAGTGTGCATGCATTCTGTACCCCCAAAATATAGTAAGAAACGTCCTAATGATACATGCAACATGTATTTTTTTAGAATTGAATCCGTTTTGGGATTTGTTTCTATTCAGCCAAGAGCAACTGCTACAGATAGAATTGGTTGGCCAACACTGGTTGCTATGACGATAGTGCCCTTAGTAACAAAATGTTTTAATCATGTTCTCAAAGTCAAGAATGAGCTTTCACAACAGCCCTGAGATGTTTCACATAGTTTCCATGTGCAATACTATTTTTGGCATGAACACGTCACAGGATTAAGCAAATAAAAACACGGATCGATTTAAAACAAACTTTGATCTATATCTGATATTTTACAAAGCTTGTTTTGTCCCACTAAGGGGGTCCTCACTCAGTGATCGTGGCTGACTGGATTCTGTCCTCATCTGTGCTGTGCAGGATGGGCTTTGCTGTGCTACTGGGTAAGTTCATATGTCTGGTAATTTTATGTGGGACACCTGCTTACAGTTTGATCATCCATTGATATGCACATGATGTGTAACAGAAGATGATCAAAGTTCACATGCTGTCTCCTGCAGACAGAAGATAGTTTGACTCATATGTCCGGTACTTTGCTAGGGGCTCTCATTAGAAGGCATAAGAAGTCTCTTATACATTTCAAGACGCAGTTTTTATATAGTTTCCTTCGTTGTGAAGATTTAAAGAGCTCAGTTTACTCTGTTTTACTCCAGGAACAGGGCGCTTGCTCTTGCTCACAGGCATAATCCATCTCAATGTGATGTTGCCTTGTACATTTACAAGGGAGAAATGTATTTCAGTGCAAATCTACTGCAGCTAATTGACTGTTAAAAGTGATTGTTTCTTGCTTGAAACTTTTAGCCTAGTATGTGAGGCCATACCTGTTGTACTATGGACTAGTAGGCGTATGTTTAAATGTATTCTTTTCAACTTCGGGGCATGAATAAATAAAAAATAAATAGAAAATCAAATGTTTCATTATCTATCATTTATTAAGTTTTTGATTTTGGGACTTCAGTTTTTTTTCATTCCGAAAGTTGTATATTTTCATTTTATCCGGAGTCTGTTGGACCCATGCTCAAGGTGCTCACAAATAGCTGTTTTGAACCAGCCTCAAGCTCACTTTGGTTATCAGTGCCTGTCAGTAATATTATAATAATTAGTGATGGTCTTTTTTTTGGGCTATTTATTTTTAGTGAACTATCGTGGCTCTATTGGGTACGGCCAGGACAATATCCTCTCATTACCTGGCAATGTTGGCACCCAGGACGTCAAAGATGTTCAAGTAAGAATGAGAAAAGAGGAGAAAAAAGAGGAGGATCAAGTTTATCATGAAACTGATTATCTGTTAAAGTATCTTTTGCTATTGGTAAAAATAACTTCTAGTGTTGCTTGATGGTTATACCTGTGTTTTTACTGTCAATTGAATTGGTTTCTATATTTAATTGAGGTTAGTTTCCATGGTATCTTGACTCATAACAGCAGTATTTATTTGTCTTTCCTTTGTTACTTTTACTCCGCCTTAACTTGTGGTTTGCTACGTATATGTCCTCTTATGCTTTTTCCATGTTTCTTCCCCTAACAGTTTGCTGTTGAAAGTGTTCTGAAAGGAAGTGAGTTCGACATGCAGAAAGTGGCTGTTTCTGGGGGATCTCACGGTGGTTTCCTGGCCTGTCATCTCATTGGCCAGTACCCGGGTTTCTACAAAGCCTGCGTGGCTCGCAACCCCGTCGTCAATTTGGCCTCTATGATCGGCAGCACAGACATCCCAGACTGGTGCGTCTTTGCATAAACATTCCCATTGTGCGCATTAGTTTATCTGTTTTTCGTGACTGTGTGACAGCCACTTACTTTTTGTCACTTGCACCTCTCTCGTTCCACAGCCTTTAAGCTAGTGTGCGGGGTGTATTGCGTGTGTCTGCTTCACTGTCAGAAATTGAAGTGTTCAATAAAACAGACAAACACTGCAGGGACAGAAAACCTCAAAACCGTCCAGTGATATTTTATTTTCAATTCAATATGTTCAAATATTATTGTTGCAGGTGCATGGTTGAGGCTGGCTACGACTACAGTACAGACTGTCTACCGGACCCTACTGTTTGGGAGCAGATGCTGAACAAGTCTCCCATTAAATATATCCCACAGGTATGACTATTGCTGTGTGAGTCTCTTGACATCATTAGTTGTAGACAATGCACTAACCAAAGATGATCTCTCACCTAGGTACAGACACCAGTACTGCTGACCTTAGGAGAAGATGACAAGCGTGTACCTAACAAGCAAGGAATTGAATATTACAGAGCTCTGAAAGCAAAGCAGATCCCAGTCCGGTAAGAGGCTTGTCTGAGTATCGATTTATGTCAAGATATGAACAGCACAACATTGTTTTATTCACTACTGCTATGATGTGTGCTGCTTAGGTTGCTGTGGTACCCAGGGAACAATCACTCTCTCTCCAAGGTGGATGCTGAGTCTGACGGCTTCATGAACATCGCTCTGTGGATAATTCAACACTTGCGTCAGTGATGTTCTTTCCTAGGAGAGTGTGAGGTCCAACGCCAAAGCATTGAAAGTGCTCTCCAATCCATAATACACTTTCTATAACTGTACTTTACTTGTAATCTATCTCTGGCTATTTGAACTGCCACAATAATTTCCAAAGGGTGGATAAGTAAATAATAGTTTTAACACAGCACTTGAATGAAAGCCGTTTTGAATATACAGAAACACATTTTATTGCTACAAATATTTGTTTTTTTCTTTTGCAGTCTATACAGTACATACAGAAAATAAAGGGCTTTTTAGTTTGTTAGGTTTGATTTCATGATACAGTGCACTTAATAAAGCGATTATGAAAATAATACTTGTGTGGGAAGAATCTTTGTTTGGATTGAAAAGGTCTCTGAAACCGGTGGGGTCATAATACTTCCCCATACCTTGGGGATCTTGGTGAATAAGGGAAGTCATCTACCGTAACCGTCCTTGAACGGAAAATTCCCTCTACTCTCTGTCCTTCCTTTTGGTTGGTCTTTATGGTCAGAAAAGGAAAGCGTTTGGTAATTTTCATATGTTCAAAAGTAAATATCATCACAGACACATTTCATTTTATTATTTTACCCCAGGTGTTATCTGTATCTGTACCCCTCATAAATTTGACCACATGTCTTGCACCAGGCTGTGGTGTGTATCAGATCACATGCTTTCAGTTCTGCATAACCCAGGTTCCTGTCAGGGAACATATAGATCTCATTTTTGCCTCTCCCCACCTGGACTCAACATCAATTTCATCTGGTTTGCGATGTGAATTTGAAGATACAGGCTTTACCCATTATGGTAAGTAAAATCACATTTTAATATGCCAATGAAACTGTTCTACATTTCACTTCAAGACAAATTATGAACCTTCCGGTTGTTCAATGTTAAGCACAGAATGGCTGATTGGAAAAGTCTGAATGTAAAAAAAAGCCAAAGTGATTTCTTGAGCAGTTGTTTGAAGCCACTTAAACAGTAGAATTTACAGGTTGAATATTAATTATTATTAATTGTATTACTTTACTTTTTGTTTGTCTGCCATGAACAAACACCTGAAATTAAGTTTCTCTTTTTCAGGCTATGTTGAAAAATATCCTCATCCTTTTTCAGCTTCTTCCACATGTGGGAACCATTAATCCCGTCTTCTTACCATGTGACACTGATGTGAATACCACCACAGTGGACTGCAGTGAAAGACCACTCAAGCATGTCCCCTTCATCAAGTCTACCACTGTAGTGTCCCTCAATTTAAGTCGGACTAAGATACAGCGAGTGGGACAGCATGCCTTCTCAGGTGTCCCAAACCTTAACTCTCTAGAAATGATGGGGAATTGTCAGCCAGATCGCCAGAGATCTCCCGAAAGCCGCTCATGCAAATTGGAAATCCACTGTGATGCTTTAAAGAACCTGTGGAATCTTCAGAGCTTGTATCTGTTTGGAAACAGCCTCACCTCTATCCCATGTTTACCAAAAAGCCTGAGGGTTCTAGATCTACGGTATAATTGTATCTCCCATATTATTGACTCTCTAACAACTCCACTTCTTCAAATTCTCCTCCTCAGCGGCAACTGCTTTTATGCAAACCCTTGCTACCAGTCCTTTCATATCAGTGAGGGGGTTTTCACAGAACTCTCTGAACTCAAAAATCTCACCTTGGGGTATAATAATTTGACAGCTGTCCCTAAAGGGTTGCCACCATCACTGGAGAGTCTGGATTTAAGGGAGAACACGATCACAGAGGTCTCAGAAGGAGCATTTGCCAACTTGACTGTCCTCAAGAATTTGAATTTGGAGTGGAATTGCCAGCGTTGTGACCATGCAGCCAGACCCTGCTTTCCTTGCCCACACAATAGCTCTCTGCTTCTACATCCAAACTCATTCTATGCTGAGAACAGCTCCATCCACTTTCTAAGCCTGAGAGGAAACTCTCTGAAAACATTTCCAGAGGGTATTTTCCGACCTTTGAATAATTTAAGGATCTTGGACCTCTCCGACAACCTCTTGGCATATGCTATACAAAACGGCACCTTCTTTGCAGAGCTGAAGGGCCTCATTCGGATTAACCTTATCTATAACTATGAACCGCTGAAGACATTTCCCCAGCTGAAACTCTCCCCACATATTGGAAATATATCTGATCTACAAGTTCTTCTTCTGAGTGGTAACTTTTTCCACAACGTTTCAAGAGAGAGCCTCAATGTGCTGTCCAAACTCCAAAAGCTAAGACAACTAGACCTGAGATTGAACTTCATCAATACTTGTGACATTAAAGCTCTGAAACAGTTACCATCTCTCAAAGATGTTGACCTCTCCCAAAACATGCTTAATTTCCTTCCACGCTGCCAAAGTCTTCCATCCGAGATCATGGCACAGGGAAGCTGGCATAACCAAAACTTGTATACAAGGAGTTTTCATGACCCACCCCTAATGCTAATGGATCGAGGAGTCTTATCTGGAAGTGACATCTGGGAATCCAATCAACCAAACAAGCTGGAAAATTTGGAAGACAACGTGACAGAATTTACATCATTATGGGACTTTAAAAAACATTTCTGTCAAGATGAACTGACATTTGACCTGTCTCAAAATGACATTCTGTCCCTCAACAAAGATGTGTTTGTAGGCATGGAAAATGCTGTTTGTTTAGACCTTTCCTTCAATTACATGAGTCAGGCATTGAAGATGGGGCTATTTGATAGCATGACAAATCTAGTTTTTCTTAATTTGTCATACAATCGACTTGATTTCTATTATAAAGATACTTTCATTGAGCTTAAAACCACTTTGAAGGTATTAGACGTTAGTAACAATGATTTTCACTTCAAAATGAAGGGTATGGGCCATCGTTTAGAGTTCCTTCAACATCTGACCAACTTGGAAGTCCTAAGTCTGGCAAACAATGGCATTGGGATGCGAATAGACCAAAGGCTCATCAGCAGCTCTTTAAAGTACCTCTACTTCTACGGAAATCGCCTGGACATTATGTGGGAGTCTGAAAACAACAAGTACACTCATTTCTTCCAAGACCTGACAAACCTGACAAACCTGGACATCTCTTACAATGAACTAAAGAAAATCTCAGCAGAAGTGCTGAGCAACCTACCAGGAAGCATTAAGAATCTCAGCCTCAGCCACAACCTGCTCAAATATTTTCCATGGGACAAAATATCAGCACTCCGCAATTTACGTCACCTGGATCTCAGTCAGAACTACCTCTTTTATTTGCCTCATAAAGTCATTGATTTTGGAGCAATGCGACACTTGGACCTCAGTCACAATCACATCAGTTTCATTCCAGAGGATTTCTTCAGTATGGCGAAATCCTTGGAATGCCTGTATTTCAACCATAACCAGATCAAACAGTTGAACCAACAGTTTCTCCCTGCCCCGTTTAGAAACGGTACTGCCCTAAAGAAACTCACCCTGCATGTTAACCCCTTTAAATGTGACTGTGATACATCATGGTTTGCAGACTTCTTGCGTACTACTCCGGTACAGATTCCCTATCTCACTACACGTGTGCAATGTGGTTACCCAGAGTCCCAACATGGCCGGAGTATACTGTCTGTGGACCAGCGTTCCTGCCAGGACCTATTTGGTAGCTTAGCATCCCTAGTCTGTTCCTTCTTGGTTGTTATGTTCACTGTTCTACCCCTACTGAAGCACCTCTATGGCTGGGATCTGTGGTATGGCTTACAGGTACTTTGGGCAGGACATAAGGGCTACTCCCAGCTGGCTGGTAGTGACTCGCATTATCACTACGATGCTTTTGTGGTGTTTAACACCAGCGATCAGGCTGTGAGGGACTGGGTCTACAACGAGTTAACTGTCTATCTGGAGGACTCGGGTCACAGGAGGTTTTGTCTCTGTTTGGAGGAGAGGGACTGGATTCCAGGGCTTTCGTGCATTGAAAATCTACATAATGCTGTCTACAACAGTGTGAAAACAGTATTTGTGCTGTCCAGTGGTGCTACTGGTAGTGAGACAGTGAGTGGTGTGATGCGCCAGGCTTTCTTCATGGTTCAGCAGCGGCTTTTGGATGAGAAGGTGAGCAAAATGAACTTTAATTTCATGTATTTTGTGGAAGTGAACCCTCTGAGTTGTTGCTAAGTTTTGACTGTGATTGAAATTATCTTTGATTTCATTCTAACAAGGTGGATGCAGCTGTGCTGGTTCTATTGGATGAGATGTTTCCGAAACTGAAGTACCTTCAGCTGAGGAAGAGGTTGTGCAGAAAGTCTGTGTTGTCGTGGCCGAGAAACCCAAGGGCTCAGCCCCTATTCTGGAACCGACTGAGAATGACATTGTCGTCAGACAACCTCAAATCCTATGACAACAACATGAGTGAAAGTTTTGTATGACTATCCTTTCAGGGCTGATAGAGTTAATGAAAAATCTCCATGTCATTAATAATTTTGCCATCTTTCCCATTACCTCATTTTGACAAACCCTTAATTGTGTCACATGTGCCTAAGCGATGATAATTTTTTTTAAACTTAATTAAAAAAATTAAATTTTCATAATTACAGTTTAAAAAGTCCATGTTTATATGTAACTTTTCAAGATTGTCTTCTGTTTGTTTATGTCTGACAACCTTTGATTGGTTTTCTTTAAATTTCCCTAGATGAGATTTCTTCAATGTTTTTCTTTTGGTAGGGCGTTGTTGCTTTTGTGGGCTGCAGTTAATCGAGACACTGCATTATACAAATACATTGATATTGCACTAAGTTAGTAGCTTAATTTTATAATAAATTCAAGGGAGTAATGTAGTGCGCCTGTTTGTGAAACGCCCCCCCCCCCCTTCCCCTAAACTCAACATTTAACTTCTCTTTACATTCATTCCTTTATTTTATTTTGATCATTGAAGGGTGACCCTCATGTCAATGATGTCAAGTCAAACAAAATAAAATAAAACACCTACACAAATACATGTACAAGTACAATGCAATTTCATCAAATACACAGCAAGCTGATAAAAAGAGACAAAATTATTAAAAATTTAAACAGCGATGTAGAATGGCTGCAATGAAAATAACTTTGCTGAAAGAGTTTTTAACAAGCTAGCATACATTTTCTAATATATCAGAATGCAAGGGAGCTCTGCAGTCTGGCCAAAAAATAATAATTTCAAAGATTAGTTACAGAAGTGAATGCAAAAGTATTGAAAGTAACAAAGCAGATTCATACCACACAACCACACCTGCTGCTCTGTGCACTTCTTTAAACCTGTGGGCCAGGATCACAAGGGGGGATGGAACAGCTGCATCCTCTTCTACACTTAACTAAAAGGAGGATGCAGGGGCTGCTACAGGTCCACACAGTTTTAGCATGTTTGAAACTAATCTTTAGTTTCACACACACAACATTTATCCAATAGTTTTTTTTTTGTCAATTTGTCTTTATAAAACAAACTAACTTTGGGGTTCTATTCCGGATTACTGTCAGGGTAGCTATATGTGGCCCAGTCTGTATGAAAAGATTTAAATGCTATCCCATTTGTTTAGGCTATAGGCCTACAGGTGCATCTAAAACAAATAGAATAGCCTATCAAAAAAAGGGAAACTTTAATATATTCTAGATTTATTACACATAAATGAAATTAATTTAGAATAAAGATGAATGAATTTAGAATGAAGATTTTTTTTTTTTTTTTTTACATTTCTCATGCTTTATCAATTGTGCAGAGAGGGACGCTGCTGCGAGGAGGACTGAGCCTCATGGGGGGACGCTCTAACCAGCACTACACCACGAGAGCTCCACCATAAATCCTTTTTTTGATTTGATAGTTTTATGCAATATTCATATATTTCTTAAAAATGAGATGTAAATTGTAATTATCTAAATTAAAACATATTTCATTTGAATGAATCTAGAATATATGAAAGTTTCACTTTTTTGAATGAACTTTTCCATGATAGTCAAATGTTTGAGATGCACCCGTAAAGGCCTAATTTATTTCGCAATCATATGTTTTTAAAGGTTTGTGAAGCTAAGAAGAGCTTGCCAGCAGCATCCCTAACTGACGCCCGTGTAGGTGTGCGGAAAGATGAAGAAAAACTCCAATCATTAGCTGTTCGCCGCGTATGTCGCGCACGCGCCAGTTGGATGAGAGCGCGCCCACGAGGACCCGATGACAAGACAGGTCATGAAGCAGCTGAGCCGATGAGATCATGGAGCCTGCGCCGAGGTCGGACAGGGTACGGATGGGACTTGACGGTGATGGAGAGGCGCCTAACCGGTGAGCTCGAGCACACGTTGCGCGCACACCTGGGGTTTTTCATCATTTTGCAACATTATCCAAACACATGCGAGTCTGTGCTTTCGGTTTGTATGTCAGATTAATTATTATGTAAGGTACTAGCTCAAACTCATGTAGCCGTGTGCATATGAGCAAGAAACTAATCCTTCATCGTGCCGTGGTCGTAGTGGAGTTATTCAGGCAGTGCAGTCACTCGCATCATGCACATCGACCGTTTGCAGTCGTGCCACCCGTCAAATAGTGCTGTCTACTTCATAGTTTGCAGGTTAGGTTCAGCTGTATGAGAGTATGGAACGCAGAAGGGCTCGTTTGGACAGGTGTTAGAGAATTAACTAGTGGTAACGCTTTTTCAGTTTGGGTGGTGACTCGAGTTTTCTATTCGCGGCAACAGCTGGCTGCCAACTCCGGAGTAGGCTAAGTGCAGTGGTTTGTCGCCGGTTTGAAGTGAGGCGTTTCCTACTCGGGGTATTTCACATTTTCATTAGTCCTGTCTTCTTTGTCAGTCATGTCTTCCAGTCGGTATGGTTTGAACAGGAGGTATACAGCTGCGTAAACTTGGCGCGCGCCCCATCGAAACTGAAACTGAACACCTCCATTTATGAAAAAATAAAAAATAAATCTGTTGACAAAGATTCAATAGTAGCGGCCTTACATGTTGGCTTGTATTAAAAGGGTCAGACACAGTTATGTTTGTGATTTAATTTTAATCGTCACCGGTCCTTTTTTTACGTGCACTTTGGATGTAAATGCAACAACTGATGTGCCGGAATTATGGACGGAATGGACGTTTCCATTGCTGGCCTAAGGCTACATTCATTGTCTCCATCAATGATGGATAAGGGATTGACAGCTATGTTATGACTGACAAACCGATTTAACCAATCTCTCAGTGGCATCCTGTGCAGTGACTCCCAGCACCCAATCCTCTTGGATTAGAGGAGGGATTATGATTTGGATTTGCCTCTGCTTTGCTGACAGTCCCCAATATCTGGTCCATCGTGGACTGGGTTGTGCTTACTTGGATTTCCTGAGAATATACATATTTTTTAGACTTACCTACTTTGTTCAATTTACTTCTTCTTGTCTCAAAGACAATGGATGACCCACTATTCTTTATAGTCATATGGTTTAAAACTGTAAACAATAATAATATGAGCACAGTCATATAATGCTGTACAAATGTGATTTAGCCTAAATTCCAAGTGCCTATTTTTAGTTGAAAATGTCTGAATTGCCCTAGAGAGATGGCAGATAATAAAACAGGCCTTCCAATTACCTCTGCAGTCTACCACGGTCATAGCCAATTACACTGGCTTGTGCCTGTTTGCTTTAGACCTGAGCAGACATTCGATTCCATGTGCTTTATGTCTGGAGATTGAGTGCTGTGCTGTCCATGGTGCTGAAATGTTGGCCCCTCTGTTATTTTTATTAATTTATTTCACCATCTACTGTGGTGACTGAGTGGGGCTTTGCAGGATGTGCTTTCCATAATGAGTGAGAAGTTACAGTAGTATGCTACAATCACTAATCTATAGCCAGGTTGTTAAACAAGCATTTTTTTTCTGACATCCCATTACTCTCGCAACTGTGGTTATACAACAAGTTATTATCCTGCTCCTGTCTTGCTTGTTTTCTATCCTGTTTTGCTCTGGCAACAAATTACAGTGATTACTCTTGTTTTTGTCTATATGTCCCAATGTAGTCTTACCATTAACAGAATGTCATTGTTAGACACATTTGTTGGCTGGATAATTTAAACTTTAGACTTTATTGTCCCAAGGGGAAATTCTTTGTCACAACACTTTACATTATGGACAGCACTTCTCAACAGTATAATTTTTAATATGATTGGTCTTTCTCTCAATGTTTGTCCCTCTTCTATCTGTCTAGAATCCACAATGCCCTGCTCTGTAGCTGAAACCAGAAGACCTCTGGCCTTTGTGTCTGGGAGCCCTCTAGCCAAAACTCCCTGCCACTTCCTTCTAATAGGACTAAATAAGACTCAGCCTCAAGCCCTAAACAATCAGGGATGGACGTGTAAAAACTGAGAGGCCAAGAGGTGGCCTTTATTTGAGGACAACATTTGTTCTTCATTCTGGTTCCGTAAAGGGATATGACAATATTCCCAACCTTAACAGTTTCTTCTCAGAAGTTGACATTTGCCATATATAAAAAATGCCTATAAACATTAGAGCCAAGCCCGCATCGAGCAAGCTATCTGCTGTCCCAAAGAGTAGTGCCAGTCACACCGATGGCAGCACATCTCAATCACGCTTTGCCAGACCCCCCAAACAGGGGAAAGGCAAACAGGCTGCAAGCGCTGCACCAAGCTCCCGCTCAGGGCTCGAGCCAGGCTCTGTGTCAAGCGGTGGGCCTGCACCAACATCTAAACTGGCTGGCGGTCAGGGGTCTACCACGTCCAGGCCTGTTTCCAAGATCAAAGCCGGCACAGCAGCAGACAAAGGAGGAGTATCTCGAGGTTCGGCGACAGCTCCGGGGGGTAAAACCCTGTCTATGGAGAACATCCAGTCTGTGAGCGCTGCCTACGCCACTTCAGGCACCATGTACCCCAATGAGCGGGACTCCTTGGAACCCTCTGGTTTGTACCCCAAAGGCACCATGACACTGGGCAGGAGCACCAGCCGCTCCTCCTACACCAACCGGACGACGGCCATCATGGGCAGCAGTCCAAACATCACGTATGATCTGCTTCACCCTTCAGACCCCTATGGAGACCAGACCAGCCCTCATCCAACAGGGACTTCCAGTCTGCACCGACAGTCTGGGAGACATCCACAGGCACTGGATTCGTCCGGACGGGGCACAGAGGATTCCACGTTTGATCTCCACGCTCAGCTGAGGGAACTGCAGAGGGAGAACGACAACCTGAGGAGAGAACTGGACGGAGGGAGGGAGGCGAGGACGGGCCCCCCCAGCGTGAACAACGTCAACTACTGGAGCCCGGAGGTCAAAAGAGACACAGGGCTCCGGCGTGGAGAGGAGGGAGGGAGGACTTCGGTTCTGAAGGACCAGAGCAGGACTAACCAAGAGGATGTGCAGGTGAGAGAAAAAACTACAAAGTTGAAGAATTTGTTTAAAAAAAAATTTATATATTTTTTTTACATTGAAGACTTTTGTTTCTGTAAGCAAAACACCTGTAAGTTCATCCACTAAAAATGTGACTGTTAACTGCATCACATGCTCAACAACTTCAGTAACTTCATCACCAGAGGAAGTCATCTTTTTAAAGGGGGGGGGTACATATCACTTTGAAAACACAGCTCTGTCATGCGTCACAATTTAAGACTTTTTTATGTCAAACCTCCCATCTCTTCCGCACATTCCTCACAGACCTCTCGCTAGTCGCTTCACACCTCTTATTCATCCATGCTTGCCTGGCATGAGTCGAACGGCTCTGTCTGTGTTTCTATGGGAACGTGCCCTAGTGGCAGCCATTCCGAGCCGGAACCAAAAAAAAAAAAAAAGCTCCTCCTAAAGGGATGATGGTGGTGACCAGTTTGTCCTGTGACACCTCTCCCACGGAAGTCTAGTCCCACTCAGTCTCAAGTCTCTATCTTCCTTGTCTTTCCTCCCCCCTGCCATTCATTTCCTTTTTTGTCGCGGAGGCATTTCACTCCCTCGTGTGTCTGTGTTGTCTGGTGGAAAGATGAACGTGTTTCTCTATAAGAAAGATAAAAGTGGAAGATATATTGCATACTGTTCAGATACTTGTTTTGTGCTATACAGCTTGTGTGTCAGCTGAATCTCTTTCCTGCTCTCTCCTGCTCATCATCTCTCTTACACACAATCATGCAAAAACAGTTTCATATTATATCTTCTGACTTCTCCCTGCTGGTAACCAAGGAGCCACCTCTGCATTTGTATTTATAGCTTTTCATCTCACATTGTCATACAGTCAGTGTAAGGTCACTGTGACACACACACACGCCCACACACATACCATTTTCACAGAATTGTAAAACCAAACATAATAAAAAGCACAATGTTTGAAAAAGAATACGGAATAACTTTGCTTCGTCAGGAACACAGTGAGTGCTGCATAGTTTGTCAAGTAAATATATGTCTATATATCCGTTTGACAGAATGGTTATTTTCATTTAGAGAAAGCCACCCCCAAATGACACACGGGTACACATAATAAATATACACACATTACTTTAACCACACAAGGTTTCAGTGAGGTTTGTAGACAACATGTTTGTTTGCAGCTGAATTACTTTTGTTGTGGAATATTCAGGCCGGTCCCAGCTTGGCTCTGTCTGTCTGTGATAGATTAGATGGATGTGTTTGTCTCTGTTCTTCTCCTTCAGGGGACTAGTGTATTACTGAATTGCAGTTCGGGCTCATTTGTCATGTCAAGGGCACAGGTTGAGAGTATTTTGGCATTTGATACTGAAATACAACAGACCAAAAGCAGAAAGAATTCATTTTTTTTTATTCATCATCAATCAAAACTGTCATTGTAGAATCCTTTTAAAAATCTTGGGGAACAGTTATGTTGGAATATATATGAATGAAAAGATCCCGCACACTTTACAATGCTCTGATAGAAACCAACAAATACAAGTTATCATGTGCGTCTATATGTAGTCAGTCGTAAAAACCAACACAACTAAATTGTCCCATATCACGTTCCTCAATTAACAGCTTCTAGCAATAACAAAAAAGAATGAAAAGATGACCATCATGCTCAAACTGTCATTCAATTTTGTTGTTGTGGAGCTATCTATCTATCTATCTATCTATCTATCTATCTATCTATCTATCTATCTATCTATCTATCTATCTATCTATCTATCTATCTATCTATCTATCTATCTATCTATCTATCTATCTATCTATCTATCTATCTATCTATCTATCTATCTATCTATCTATCTATCTATCTATCTATCTATCTATCTATCTATCTATCTATCTATCTATCTATCTATCTATCTATCTATCTATCTATCTATCTATCTATCTATCTATCTATCTATCTATCCTTTTAAGATCGGCCCCTTTTTGATTGCTGTTAATTGTTCGTTTGTTGATCCATTTTTCTTTTGCATCATCATTTGTCAATTACACACACGCAAGGCAAGTCACACACGGTAATCAAAATGTTGTTTTCGCTATCCCCTTGCTACACATCTCACACACACGCATTTATACAGAAGGGGATCATTGCGAAGGGTCGTCGTGATGCCGAGCCCCTGGAGCAGTTTGGGGTTAAGTATCTTGCTCAAGGACACAATGGTAGAGATGGAGGGCACCATAGATGTAATACCAGCCGCCCTAGTGTTACAAATAACACCCTCCTGTCCAGTGCCGAAGAATCGAACCAGCGACCTCATGGTTGCTAGTCGGCCCCCTTACCTTTAGGCCATCCCTACCACCAGAACCAGAAGTTAGCCTAATTGTCCAGGGGGACAGAGCCAGCCCGAGGCATAAGCGAACTAAGCTTTTTTTTTTTTTTTTAGTTTGTGTGTTTGATGTTAACATCATATTATGCAAATGTGAGTTATCATACAAAAAAAGGAATAAAATGTTTTGGTCTAGATAATTAATATCCTAAAAATGTAATCAGTTCATCTGGGAGGTAATCCGAAATGATCTGATCATGTCACGTTCACATCCATGCACAGTGTGTATTGAGTTTATTTAAAAACAATTGGAAATGGGGCTGCCCTCAGTTGCCCATGCACTGTGTATAGTCTATAGCCTATTTCAGGCTCGTATGTGGAAAAAAAGATACAGTAGCTGGACAACAGAGTTATTCTGCTTCATTCCTCTCACTGCATTTAAATGCATTCATTATATTACAGAGAAATATGTCCCGTAAAAGAAAAAGAGCTCCAAGCCCATCCCAGAGGACCCTCCATAATATTTTATTTTATATTAATATTTTTATGGAAAATCCATGTGTCCTTCTTCAATAGCTTCTAATTCATCCGACCCAGTGTCTCCAAATTATTTGTTCACACAAAATTTCTCAGATTTTGCCTCTTAATTTTCCTCTCAAAGTGCACCAGATTCATGCATTTCACTTTAAAAAGGTTAAAAAAATCTCCCGGGGGGTATACCCCTGGACCCCCCTGGGAGGGTCTGAATCTCGTTTGTCTAATATTTTCGCACAGATGCATGGTGGAGGCACTAGCGGAAAACACTGAATGATATTTAGCAAAGATCTATAGCTTCAGCAGCGCTAATATTGGAGGGGGGCCCCCTAATCATATTTCGCTTAGGGCCCCCTGAAGGCTTGGGCCGGCTCTGCAGGGGGATCTTGTCTTTATGACACTGCTGGACATTTTTTGCCAATACGTCTCTCTGCCCTGTATTTGCTGTTGTTGCTGAAGCACACGGAACATGGCGATTCATCTACAGTATAAACTAGATAACTAGTGATAAAATATATTGTAAACTCAGCCTCAGCAGTTGTTTTTTTGTTTGTTAAGCTCATTGCATCAGGACTTCACCTCTTTGTATTTTTAATATCAGGAATAATGAATTGGTCCAGATCTAACAAGCAGTAATATTTATATTTTTTTCTACAATATTTCTTGACAAACAAAATGCTGTTGACTTGTTAAAATGGAATACAAAACCTTCCATCTGGGCCACAAATTTGACTTGACTGGGACACCTTTGACTTGTTAGCTACAAATTCACAGAACACATACGCAAAACATACAACAATAACCCTTTCCTCCCTCCCCATTTTGAAAACACAAAGTGTGTTCTCAACTCTTATCTGCTGCTCCCTCTCCCTTATCACCTCTGTCCCCCATATATCCTTTAAGAGTATCCATTTTTTCTCTCCATTTCTCCTGTGTTTTTGCTCTTCAAGACACCCTGGGAAGAGTTCAGTCTGACAAAAGAACTTTGTAATTAGCATAAAGAATGTCACCTTTTCCTTCAGCTGCAATGACCAGGCTTGTCCCCTTGCCATCTGTTTGTTTAGCTTGCATGTGTGTGTATGTGTAATATACATGTGTGTACACATGCATTGTGCCAACAGTCTTGATTTTGTGTTTGTGTGTGTGTGTGTGTGTGTGTGTGTGTCAACCCACTCTGACTTGATATTCAGTGTTTGTTGCATTGATTATCCGCGTTCACCCTCAGCTCCCTCCTACATCTCAGCTCTGTGTCCTTGGCGCTCCCCACCATCTGGACCCAAGCAGGGGTGTATTTTAGGATGAATTAGTCATAATAACTGATGGAAGATCAGTTATTTAACTAGTGTGTTTGTTAAAATGGATTTTTGATACACATGCTTGAGTAGGACACTGTGAGTGAGTGTTACATTCTTCCTTACAGCCTTTTCTTAACCGTACTCAGTCAATAACAATAATGCTCCGTGTCCATGGGTTCAAGCACAACATTAATTTCCGTTTACCAGCTAGGACAGCTGAGAGCTGTGAATGTAAATTAGCACATTGCATTTTTGTATAACTTTGCACTGCAACATGCAACAAAGCAGCAGTGGTGTTGTGTGAAATGCGTTACCCCTCATCAACGTTACTATCAGGGCCCATTTGTGTCACTTGCCAATCAATTATTCGATTTATGAGCGCATTGATGAATTGTGACAGTAAAATCTATTGCTCATGCACTAATGAGCCCCTTTTAATAAACTCATTATTTGCAGGCGAACATAGTTTAAACCCACTCCGGAGTTGTTGTTTTTTAATCTTTTTTTTTGCATAGGTTACTATATTTCAAGGACATTACACAAGACATTGAGAGTTTTCTGTTCTATATGATGTTACTGCCACATAACTGTAGTTATAAAAGGTAGTAGCCTATATAAAAACCTTACTTACAGTACCAATGGATAGGTGAATAATTAGTTTACCATTTTTCTTTTCCTTTTTCTTTTTTAATTTGTTTACTCAGTGTTCATTTGTGAAGAACAGAATTCCTGCTTGTTCTGTTTTATCAGTCTGACCACCGCGTAGCAAATTTCTTAACTATGTCCTCAATTAATGATTGATTTGTCACTTTATAGGTGAATTTATTATTGAGTGGCACACACTATTGGCCCCCTATACGGCTCATTGCATGTAGGCCAGCAACTGTCCAGTTGACTCACCATATACCCTGTCATTTCCCTCTCTGATCTTCATCTGGCTGCAAACAAACTCAGGTCACTTTAGCTTGCAATACCCTCCATGTGTTCCTCATGTGTTTTGAAGAGAAATACCACCCCCTAGTGTTCAAAGCAAGCTTAACAATTACAGTCTGACATAATCTACCCAATGGTTTGATATTTAGGGTATATATCTGTTTTTCTATCTTGTCTTTATGCATGTGTGTGTCTTCTTTATGCTGCAGCCTGGGGATATCAGAAGAAAAAAGGTCTGTTTAATGTACCTCACTGTATGTGTGTTTTTTTTATCAATGTTGAGGAATGTTCTACTAGTGTCTGTCTTTTTGCTATGTTTTGTGTTCTTTTTCAAATGAATGTGGGCTTTAATAATAATTTTTTATCTTTGTGTGAAGCACCTCCCGTTGACCGTTCAGGAGCTTCAGGAAGAGCTGCGGGCTCACAGGGAGATGAACAGCCGCTTGCAGCAGCAGCAGCGGCAGCAGGGCGGCAACTCTGGCTCCTATCGGGAACTCCACACTGACCACCAGGACCACAGAGGAGGAGGGGGTCTCAGCCCTGGCCACAGCCCCAGGCAAAGCCCCAGCAACCTGCACAGCCCCGTGCCCAAGAACAGCCCCAGAGCCAACACATCCAACGCCTACAACCATCCCGGGCAACAGGAGGCTGATGTCATCATTCACAGCCCAGGCTACGGCTGTAACACCGCAGTGGCCGCGCGCGAGAGACTCAGCCCGGCCAACACCCTTCTTCTTCTTCAGCCCGGGCCGAGGAACATCAGCCCCAACCAGCCCCTCTATAGTCCCGGCAGCCATGCTCCCGTGGTACCGCCCTCCGGCTCTAGTTCACTCCTCCGGCCCCGCAGCCCCTGCCAGCTGCCCGGGTGCGACGGCTTCTTTTCTCCCCCTCCTTCTCTGGATCAGTCAGAGGAGGACAATTTGGGCCAGCTGCAGTCGGAGCACGACCGGCAGGCCAAAGAGATGTTCCTACTGAGGAAGACCATGGAGGAGATGGAGATGAGGATGGACTCTCAGAAGCAGACGCTGGGCGCCCGCGACGAGAGCATCCAGAGGCTGCTGGAGATGCTTCAGGGCCAAGGGCAGAGTCAGGGAGGGGGACCGTGGGGCCGGGGACAGCCCAGGACAGGCAGCATCGCAACCATGGCGGCGCAGGAGTCTGAAGCGCAGCTGGAGAACCTGCATGTGAGAGAGGTGTGAATTTCTTTCTTCACCAGGGCTAAGTTCATGGTTATGTATCTGAACCATTTATCAAAGCCATTTTAAGAAGGGTTTGGCATAGGCAGTATTTCAATATTTCTTTATTAATTGTTTATCACTTTAGGATCATGGGACTTTACTGTTATTTCAAATGGTAGTACATACCATTAGGGCTGGGCGATTAATTGAATTTCGATTTCGGTTACAATTTTGGCTTCCCTCGATCATGAAAACAAGATAATCGTAATAAAACGGTTATTGTGCGGCATGCCGGGTCATGTGTAGTAAATGCAGCGCACCCTTCTGTCTCCACCTGCGCTCCGCCCCGCCCCCGCCCGAACACTGTCGCTTTCAGCGATTCCAGTGCAATTGTTTATTCAGCATAAAGTTAAAACACTCGTCCAGGATGTTACACCGAAACACTAAAGCCTTGCGCGATTGAAGCAGCGTTTCACTCGGTGAAACATGGTGTGAGTGAGACACTGTGATGGCGGTGGGTAACAGTGTCATTCACTGTGAGAACTTGCCGGTGTGAGCCGCCACGCAGAAAAGCTCTGTGGCTTTATGGGTAAAATGATAGTCGGGGATTCCTGCACATTAACGTTGTTGAGGGGAAAGGCTTCCGCTTTCTGATGGCATTTCTCGAGCCTGAATATATTGTGCCATGTCGGCAACCTATCTGCGCGACAAGAGCAAATATACAGTGAGACGCACCCCCTCCGTTAGTTTCAGTCTACAGACGAAAAGTTACAACCAGCACCTAAGCATGGACTTCGTTTAAATAAAGCGTCTAATTTTTATGATCAGCGCTCTGATGCAAATTCTGAAGTCTGAACATTACGGTGTCAGCTGTGGTGTAGTTTTTTTTACAGCAACTCAACGTGCGCTGCAAAAAAAAAGAAGGCAAAAAGTCGATCTTTTTGTAGATTCATAGCCTACCTCCTCTTATAAGTCGAAGTACAAATCAATGAATGGTTCACAATCACATCCCTAGTAAAATATTAATTTTACTCTTAGATTCGAAGGTTTTTCTGATTATTTATTTTGTGTGGCTTTTTAGTTGTAGGCTATGTTTGAGGAGCACAATTGGGAGTTTTGTTTATGTAATGTTGAAAGAATTGGCTGAATTTTCATTTTGGTGCATCCCTACAATGAATAATCGTCTTTAATAACCGTGATTACAATATCAATCAAAATAATCGTGATTATCATTTTTGCCATAATCGAGCAGCCCTACATACCATTGTGTTTTTGCATATTCACTGATGAGGTTGATCAATTACATTTGGCTATACATGCATTTTGGCTATACATGCATTTTGTATTAGTGTGTGTTAGTGTTTGTGTGTGTCTGTGTGTGTGTACACCTATGAGTGTGTTTGTATTATGTAGAGTATGGTGGCAGAAAGCAGCTCAGCAGGTCTTATCAATGGGCCAGATTAACATACGGAGTGCTCTAAGCCTGGGTTCAGCCATGCAGTTTTACAATCTGACTCAATTGGTTTGCGTGTGTTTCCCTGGGTATGCACATGCTCATAAATTGTTCATGTGCCAATTACCTGTGCATTGTGCAATACATTTGGCATTTATTCTACAGCATGAGGCATGCATGCAGCAAGCTTGCTGTGAGGTGGCATTAAAGAAAAAAAAAATTATTACGTTCGGAATTGTATTGCAGCCCATTGTGGAATTATTTGGTGTGCTCATATCTCATTCGTACCTGTTATTTCTGTCTTTCCCAGAAGGTCAGTTTTATTGACTGAGCATTTAGAAGGGCCAGCCCCTCAGTGGGCGCTGTTGTTGCACAGGTGTCTCTATCCTCTGCCAGGAGAGCTAGCAGTAGGCTGCTCTATGCTCCTCACTCCTGTCTTGTTTATTTTTAACTCCTAAATCTTCTTAGCCTTTAATTTCTCTACCTCTCCGTCAGTGTGTGTCTTTGTGTTTATGTGAGTTGCAAGTCTGTGTGCATGCCTCTGCTATTGTTTATGCCATGTTCCATTTTTTTCTGTCTATTTGTTGTTTGTAAGTCTATGTCTGTCAGAATGATTGTGTGTGCGTTTGTGTGTGAGCATGCGTGGCACATCTGGGGCCTGACGGCTTAGCGTTTCTAGCAAGGACACTCCTACTCCGGGCCACCGGTGGCTGATGGGAAATCCACCCATGCCGGGTGTTTGTTTGGTCACTGTGATGATTTTGTCAGAAGAGAGACCGGGTGTTTCGGCCCATGCTAATTAAACCACTGCTGTGCATGCATGTACTTGTGTGTGTCTGTGTGTGTCCTTGTGTAACGTATGGGACCTAACCGTGCTGTGTGTGTAAGAGGTGAGTACCTGTTCACACACACTCTGTGTGCTGTGCTATTTTTAACTCCTTGACAGCTTAACACATACTGTGGGTGTAATGGAGGAGGAGGGGGGTGACTGGGTCTGAGAGGTGAGAGAGAGGGAGAAATTGAAGAAGGGAGTGTTTTTCTAGGGTAGAAAAACAGACTGTGTTTGTCTGAATATTAATGTATGATTAATGAGCGAAAACACTCTGACCGCCCTGATTGAAAAGAGAGGTGATTGTTGTTCTTTCGTTTTTTCCCCCGTCTCCTTCTGGCCTACTCTACACTGAGGTTAAGGTCAGGTGATGGAGTCTGTGTGTGTGTGTGTGTGTGTGTGTGTGTGTGTGTGTGTGTGTGTGTGTGTGTGTGTGTGTGTGTGTGTGTGTGTGTGTGTGTGTGTGTGTGTGTGTGTGTGTGTGTGTGTGTGTGTGTGTGTGTGTGTGTGTGTGTGTGTGTGTGTGTGTGTGTGTGTGTGTGTGTGTGTGTGTGTGTGTGTGTGTGAGTGAGTGAGAGTTAGAAAGACGCAGAGATGCCGAACACACGTGGATGCATGCACAACCACATACACAGCTTTAAGTTTATTATGTCATTTATATATTTTTAAGCAAAACTTAAAGCCTTGCCTCAAGTAAAACAAACTGATTTCTTGCTAGTGTAATGTAGTATGGTAATACTTGTTGGTATGTGAGCTATTTGAATTGATGTTTTCTGTTTTTTTTTCTGTCTGGAAGTATGTGATATTTGTGAGCCTTGTTCACGATCCTTAACATACCGTATAAGTTGAAATAAAATATTGTATTTGAAATATTATTCTAAATATAATATTGCCTGGTGGTTATATGCAAGGGTAAAGCTACAATATGGTACAAGGTCACTGCGACTTCACAATATGTAAGGTCGCAGTAACCTTTGACCTCCAAAATCTATTCAGTTCCTCTTTGAGTCAGAGTGAAGTGCAAAGTTTGAGGAATATCCATCAAAGCGTTTTTAAGATATTCCGCACTCAAAAAACATGAAAGCCGGGCTGAATGGAGACACATTTCTATGCAATTGTTTAATAGTGAGAAGCAGCCTACTTCTTGTGCAGCCCTATGTTTATGTGTCGGAGTGGTCATTTACCTTTTACACTTGCACTTTTCATGTGTCTGTGAAGGAGGTGAGGGTAGTGCAGCTATTGCCTGGCATAATACATGACTCCATTTTCAGTTCACCTCTGCTTGCTTTCAAACATCATGGCTGAGGTTTACCACAATGGATCATGGGATCAGGAATGGGACGAAAATTAAAACTTCATGTCACATTTATCCTGTTGATAATAATTGCGATTCGCGATATCATCTCCTCAGATTATCCCTTAAATTCTTAAAATGGCTTTAAAACATACAGGAGTCACTAACCTAACATTAAGTTAAGAAACAAATATTTGTATTGCTTAACATTTAGAAATCTTATGTTTATCTTCATTGCATCAAAACATATTCAGGAAATCAATATTGGTCTTATACGTAAGCGAGCTAGACAGCTTTTTTTTAGTCGCTCATGGAAAGATATTCACAATTATCCTGATTCCACGATTATCCCGATCATGGACATTTACCATATTCAACATATTGGGACTGATAATCAAGTCAATCTTATATATTCCAATCCCTAATACTTTGCTGGTTATATACATGCATTTTGATTTTCGTAAACAAGGTTAAAAAGGTTGGTGTGAGAATGTAGGTTTGTATGCTACTTTTTCTTCCCCTTTCTCCCTCTGTTGTACAACTTAGGACTTCCTTACAGACCGTGGTTACTTTAAACAGCTGTCTGCCTTTATTTGTGTATGTTGTGATGATATACAGTATGTATAGATATAGAGCTTCAACTCACATACTTCATATGCTGGTGTGTGTTGTCAGGCGATGGTTTGTGTTCAGTGGTGCTCTCGCTTGTGTTTCTCTTGAGATGAAATGATTACACTCAACTGCGGGAGCTATACATATTGCATACATCATACAGTATGTCTGAGTTGTATTTTCTGACAACCTCTTAAAAAGTTTACTGGCAAAACATGCAGTACTAGAAATGTCCTCAGAGTGGCAGTGTCCGCATTCAAATTTAACCACCATGCAGGTTACATGCATTAGCTTGGAGTTGAGTTTTGTGTGATGGCACACACACACACACACACACACACACACACACACACACACACACACACACACACACACACACACACACACACACACACACACACACACACACACACACAAAAACACACACAAAAACAAAAACACACACACGCAGAGAGGCATAAATCTGGGCCTAATCGGCTCTCCCTAGCTGCCAGGTCCCTGTAGACCCAGTAATAACAGCCGCACCACTGGTCTGTTCCTGCCCAGCCCTGACCTGCTGCCAAAGGCGTGCACACACACACATGCACAGGCTCAATGTGAGATTTTTACTTGGAGATGGCATATCTACTTTCATACATATTGTACTGCCGATTTCATATGGTCCTTGGGGGCTCTGAATAGAGTTCGGGCCCCTGCTCTACATGAACACATCTCACTCAGTATTGGATCAGTACAACAGAGTATGTGTAGCATAGCATGATCTAGTGTTGAGAACGTAAGGGGGGAATCACTTATGGCTCCCCCTGTTTTTCTATAGTATGACTGGCTTCAGAAGTCCTGCTGCTGTTTTTGGCAGGCTCTCTCCGTCTGCCCCCGCATCCTCCTCTCTCAAGCACTGATGAAACTTCAGAAATGTGGCTTTTTAAAAAAGGTTCCAGTGCCAGCATGTTGAGGAGAAGTGGAAGTTCATGTCAGCGAATCTGTCTTTTCTGTAATGTCATTCTAGCCCTTTTTTGCTTTTGCTCACTTTCTCATGCCATCGGACTATCGGCAGTAAACATGTGGACGTCTTCTTCTCTTGCGTTCCCCCATCAGCCTCTTTTTGCCTGTGTATGTTGCTCTGTCCCGCTCCTCTTTGCTTTCTGTTGTGGTAAGGCTAATCTGTGTAAAGCCTGTCCAGGGTGGGGCTTTTTGAGGGGGTTCCTTTCTTGATTGGCTACTTTCAGCCTCAGCTAATGAAGCCCCTCTCAGCTAACATTAGGAGACCGCTGTAAATACCATCAGCAAACACACACACACACACACACACACACACACACACACACACACACACACACATTCAGAGCAATGCTCCCTTCTCCCCACCACACCCCGGGCACCACATACTCGCCACGCTCTGTTGATCTCCCAGAATGTTCGAGCGGAAAAGTTTATCGGGACAAAATTACACCCCTCAAACCTTCTACTCTCCCCCTCCCTATTTCTCAGCAAAGCTTTCTCTCTGATTTTCCCTTTGTCTTTTCAAGTTGCTCTTTTTAAGCCCTTGAGCTGATAGGCGGACACATTTTCACATTTGTGGCAAGCAAATGTGTTCCCTTTTTTCTCTCGCTGATGGAGAAGGGATGGGAATGCGATTAATGGATGTGTGTGTCAGTGAGTGTGTGTGTGTGGGGGTGTTTATGTGTGTGTCTATGTAGGATCTGTGCATGTCCTCGTCTCTGCATGGCACATATGACACCATTGCCTTCAGGCTAGAATTGAACCTTTTGACCGAATCCTTCATTCAGGATGCCGGCACTTATTGCTATAGTGTTACGTTTGATCCTATTCATTCCATATGCTCAGCCCTCTTGACACATGTGGAGCAGAGAAGACAGTCTTTGATGACATGCTCTCTTGCATGACTTAATTCCCCCCATTGTACCCTAACTGTACTCTAACCATTGTTGATAGGGACTTAATACACACACACACACACACTCTCCCCACGGGACATATACATACTTGAATGCGCACAGAGAGACAAAAAAGACACACACTGACATAAACACATGCACAGTGACATTATAATACACATATGGTCAGTGGAAGATAAAGGGCTGTGGCTGCATTGGGCATACCAGTACGTGGGAGGCATGTTCTGACAGCAGTAATCCCTCCTTATTCACAATTGACATGGATGGACAAGAGGATAAGAACCTGGTCTCATCTCGTTTCAACGCACTGGGAGAACTGGGAAGATGTCCCATCTGTGTGTGGTTGCTGTCGGATTTGATGGTTTTTGTGTACTTTATCCATCTGTACCTTTCGGTTTCCATCATTGTTCCTGTGCCAGTCAAACCTGTTCCTTTTTCTTCGAGGTGCTAGATTTTGTACATGTATACATACATTATATGAGGCATAAGTCAGTGTATGGGTGCATGCTTGTATGCTTTTATGCATGTCTGTGGTGCTGTGTTCCTATGCAGCCCAATTGGCCAATTGCTATACCATGTGCATATTAACCCTAACTGAAGAGGGAAAATCCACTGAGCATGTTCGCCCCTTTTCCAGCAGCCAACACATAACACAACCAAGCAGCAGCAGCAGCAGCAGCAGCAAGCAGCCCCTGTTTGTTATGAAGCCTGTGTTATGTCACCTGCAACTATCGTCTATGATCACTTTCCGTGTTTCCATGTAGCACAGCGGGTGATACAGCGGTGCCCAATCCAATGCAATAGTGAGTTCTCTGTGAAGCTGGAAGTGGTGGCCCAAAGCTTTGACGAGCCTGTGGGTCACAACCACAAGCCTGTGGTTTAATAAAGTTCACTGAAAGATCTGGGTGGGGATTGAAAGAGCAGCGCATTGCGACCGCTGAGCTGGCGGAGCCCACTACCTCAGTACCACAACAGAGGTGCCCCCAGCCTCCCTACTGTTCCATTGGAGCTGCTTGGTGGCCCAAAGATCAGACAGTGGTCATGCATGGGTGGCTCTTGAGTGCCTCTTTAGTTTGTTTTTGGGTGTTAATGGCAAGTTCGCGAGAAAGAGAACATTGATCTCAGGGATACGCCCATGGTTAATTTTTTTTTAGAATATGCAGTTCAGTCAGTGAAATAGCAAAGCAGCATCAATGATGGTTGTGTTGTGTTGGATGGATGGATGGATTTTGGAGTGGTGCATATCACATGTGACTGAGGCAGCTGCCCCCCTCTGGCTTGCAGGCTTCACCCAATGTATTGCTGACACTCTTTTGTGAGTTGTCCATTTAGGTCTATGGTCATTTTTGAGGCTTAGTATGTGACTTATTTCTATTGGAGTTGTTTTTTTAATATTATGTCCATCCCATTTACATACAAAAGGTAGAGAAGACATAACAAATAATACAACAACATAACACAACCATGAAATCCCCAATGCTTTCCACTTATGTGTGTGTGTGTGTGTGTGTGTGTGTGTGTATGTGTGTGTGTGCTTTTGTGTAGGCACAGTTGTAGTCCAGAGCTACCATTAATTATTGAAGGAAGCTAGAAGTGCATGTACTGGCAGAAAGTGTTGCTTAGCGAGAGCTTTAGCATACCAGATACATCTGCGTTGGTAGACAGAGATAACGAGTGAGAAAAAGGAAGATAGAGACGGATTGATCTGACCTATAGTTTAGTGTGTGTCTCTTGTCTGCTAAGGGATAGAGAAAGAAAGACAGAACAGAAGGGAGCAGAGACGGACAGAAAGAAGACATGGGGAGAGAAGCACGCAGGGACCAGCTAAAAGAGCAGAAGAAAAGTTGATTTTAATTTTGCTAGGCAATATTTTTTAAGGATGTAGAGTAGAGAATAACATTGCTATATTTGATAAAAGTAGGGAGGGGGAAAATACAGAGACGGGAACTGGTCATCCTGATCAGTGGATTTTATCTGAAGCTGTAATTGTTTGAAAGCGCTAAAGATGATGAACAGACAGGCTTATTTTTACCGGGTCCCTCCCCAGGAGCTCCATCGCCGGAACCAGCAACAGGCTGATCCGGCTAAAACCAGAGCTCTACAGACTGTCATTGATATGAAGGTAGGACCTACAGCTGAACTAGAATATGAAGCTAGCCGTTGAGAATGTGTTTTGCCCAATTTATTTTCCAAACTAATTTGAGTACAGCAAGTTTAAAACCGTGGCAGATGTGATAAAAATGTAGTCTGATGTGGTGATATTGTCTGAGCTCCTCAGCTGCAGCATGTTGTTGGGTTTAGTCCGAGATCAGCTTCATACCAACTAACTAACTTTAATTATTGATGAGCTCCTCTGAAATGTGTGAAGTAGAGGAGGATCGGGCTTGCTTTTAGATGCACACACACAAACATACACAAACCATTTCAAAAGCATCGTCTCATGGCTGCCTTGCGTCCTATATGGCGGCAGTGCCCACGTAAAGGCCGTCATTGGCCCATGCGGTGTTGAGCACTTATTCAATTTGTTTCAAATGTCACATATGGAAGCTTTCACTTTCATCTTGAACCTTTGAAGTCATTAGAGCTGTGAAAAATGCAGTTGACTCCACATGTGTCTGCACGCACGCATGCACACACACACACACCACACACACACACACACACACACACACACACACACACACACACACACACACACACACACACACACACACACACACACACACACACACACACACACACCTAAACAGACGCACGCACACTGGCACATACATTCCGTTTTCATTCATCAAACGTTTGTTCCAAAAGTGGTTCCTTTACAGAAAAACCACAGTTATTTTTCTCACATACTTTCAGATTTGTCTGCCTGTTAACAAACTGCCATATGCTTGCATAGGATGCCCACAGAGCTGTTAATGCATTTGTGAGGCCAAGTTAAAGTTATTAATTAGAAAAGGCAAAACAGACATTGCCGTAAAGGATTAGACATATGGCAGAGGTGAAATAGTAATAGGAAGACTGAGATAGTTTAACAGTCTTCGTTTGGCAATGTTCACGTTGATGCAGGGAAGTTTCCGTGCCTTGTGGCTTTTTGAAACTGTCCTCTGTTTATGTTGTTGATCACTGTTTGTTCCCGTGTCTGCGTTGTCCGTGATGTTTGCTTTCTCCCTAAGTGGTGGACATTTTTGTTTTGTGATTTACAGAACACCAACCATCCTTTCTGTTTTGATCCTGACGTTATCTGGCAGGTACAGTAACGACTGCTCCCTTCTAGCTCCCTCTGTCTACTCAACGTTGACCACAAATATACATTATTTGGATTTCTGCCAGTCCTTATCGTAAAATTCTCCCTGGTTTGGACTGCGGCACAGCAATGTACAATAGTTCATGTTTCAGCGGTTTAGAGGCCCATGATTCCTATTGTACTGAATGTTGTTGTTGATATTATACCCTTCTATTTTCTTTGGGTTTGCCTTGCATGTCTTTCTCTGGGTGATGTCTTTTTTCCTTTTTGCTCTAAAACCAAAACAAATAGCTATCAGTTATAAAAGAGATGGAATATCTTATAATACAGAAATATACGTGAAGCAATGGGAATAATTGAAAAGTATAGTCCTTCTGTGGGCATTTCTGTGTTATGTGTGTATGTGGGCGACTTAAGGTGAGGAGATTCCTCTAGAGGCATCCCTGCCCCACCTTGACTTTTCTCTGGGTATTGAAAGACATTGAAAGTCTATGTCCTTGCATACACTTTCTGTGTGTGTGTGTGTGTGTGTGTTTGTTTTTGTGTTTGTTTGTGTGGATCACCTTTTATACATTCTTGTGTGCTCTGTCTACCTGTGTTTGTGTTTAGGATGGTATATGCAGCCAGTGTGCTAGACAGGGCTGATGTCAGAGGATGTAATAGAGGTCAGGAGCTTACATGTTGCCTGCGGTTTGTGCTGACGGCATCATGCAATCTGCTTCCATTTATTCCATTATCTTTTTCTATTTTTCCTCCAAGGTTTAAGCATTTAACGTATGTCTGAACCCGTGCCGCTAAACAATATCAGAGGGTCCCTCCATGGCAGACCCCTTCAGTTAGATACTGCACACGGCTTATTGGCTGCACACAACTGCCTGCCTAAATATTTCCCCCTTTTGTTTTTTACTTGTGTCTGACAACTTCTGTAACACTCCCTAAAAAAAGAAAAAACATTTTGCTCACTCCACGTTGGATTGGCCAGCTGTGGAGGTGAGCAAAGGAAGCCAGGGTTTTGAACTTCTCCCTTAATAAGCTCTCTCTTTTTTTACATTCTTTGCTGGAGCTATTTCTGTCACTTTTCATCTGAACAAACAAATTGCAAGCGAAGACTGTCTGATAAATGCGTGCCCCATTTTTTTAAAAATTACATCACATCCCCCATTCTCCATGGCGGCCCTTTTAAATTTTTTTTTTGTCAACCTTCTCTCTCCCTGTATTTCTGCATATATTGGAATGACATTTTAAAGAGATGAATCAGTAGGTCGAAAAACAATAACATGTGAGACAGCCAGGGTAAGCCCAGAAGACCCTGATATCCATAATCAGATCTTTGTTGATTCTTTTTGCCTGCCTACTGTTGCGGGTGCAGGACACCAAGATCTCTTCCCTGGAGAGGAACATCAGAGACTTAGAGGATGAGGTCCAGATGTTAAAGACCAACGGCCTGCTGCACCCTGACAACAGGCAGGAGGAGCTCAAGCATGTGGAGGTCTACAAAAGCCACACTAAGTTCATGAAGACCAAGGTAGAATGTCCACCGCAAAGCCAAACTGAAAAGAACTTCATACTGCATGACCCCCGAGTGAAGCATGTTTGGCCTCAAAAGCATTAATAACAACTTTTTTTGTTGCTGCTCTGTGCATGTGGCATGTTGCGATTTCATTTCATGGCCATGGGGAGAAGCAAGCATAATTGTGGAGAAATCCTCAATGCCAATGCATGTTAAGAGTATCTTGTGTGTTTTGGCTGATTTTGTCTAGGCTCTTGCATGGATGCCAATAACTCCTATATGCTTGGAAATGTATTTTGTATTTCATATTTATATATAGGTTCTAATTCAGCATTTAAAGATGTTTTTTCTCCTTTTCTCTTACCTGCCAATGCCTGTGTGATAATAACAATATTATATGGTATTTATATATCCCTTTTTTTGAAATTCAAACTCATGAACAAGCGTTGTACTTGCCTCCTATCTGTGACGGCTGACTGTTCAGTTGGAGCAACCTCAGGCCCTCTCAGCTTTCATTGACCGGTGTCTATTTACTGTGCTACCTTGAGTTGGCAGGAATACCTTTACGAAAAAGCATGTCCAACAGTTCTCTATCCCAGGCTGTATACTGGTTTATTGATTTGGACACGGCTCTGCCCAGAGTGACACTCACACGGACACATAGTATGTACGCGAGCCATGTTCACAAATGTTGTTTCAGGTTTTTCACAGAGCTCCTAGCTGACTGTCGGTGATTGCTAAGTCCCGTGAGGAAACTCCATGTGAAAATATTTCTCTTCTCTTTGCTTCATTTAATGGCACTCTTTGAAGGCCCCATTTGTCATTGTATCGGGGAAGTTCCTGATGCAATCATAAAAGAGATGTGTTTTTTTCTTTTTTTAAATGAATGGGGCCCTGACATACATCACTGTGATGGCTCTGGCTTGCTCTCCAGTCCATGGTCTCATCTTTCTGTGTTACACAGAAAGACACCAGGCACATGGATATGCACAGGCACACAGATTCATGCTATATCCTTGAAGTGTTGAGGGTCCCGGTCTTTCAGCAGTGGCGGTGGCTGGTGTTGAGGTGAGACTGTGATAAGAGCAGTGAGGACAGCATCCCCTGTCCTCTCTGGTTTCCTCTCTGGGTTTTTTAATTCACTGGGGGCCCACTAACAAGTGGCCTCTGAGAGCGTGAACATTTGTTAAAGTATGATAAGTGGGCTTTAGAGCAGGTGAATGTATTCTTCCAGATAATCATTGCTAGCAGAACCAAAAAGTGCACCATGCTGTTTATGGGGAGGAGGATTTGTTTTTACATTTGCAGATCCTGCATTTAGTTTACGTTTACACGATTACTCTGTATGTAATTCTTAGTATTGAATTACTATATCATCATAAATCAAACAAAAACTTTTTGAGGTACCTGGAACCAAGACTATAAACAAAACTGTGAGCCCTGCTGCTGTTAGTAATACAAGTAAAACAGGTAGGTTTCTTTTAACTTGCCTTTAGTTCCACGGATCAAATTCTCCCCTGATGAAAGTTTGTTTATTCAGCTATGAGAATGTATCTTAAAAAAGGTCACTTCTCTGTTACATAGTGCACCTTTAACTTCAACAATGACATGCTGATGCCTCGGCTGCGTGGTCTAGGAGTGCAGAGTGGAGGAGTGTGAAGGAGCACAGCCAGTTGAGAAAATGTTTAGGTGCCATAGTTTAGTGGCTTGCTCTCTTCTTGTCTTTGTGTCTCTGTAGGAGCAGGCCTTGTCACCATGTGTGTCTTCCATCAGAACATCTCCCAACTTCCTCTTCCCCACCCAACAGCCCTGGATCACAGAACAAGCAGAAGTACCACTCTCATCAGTCTCTCTCCTCTTTCTCGCCATTTCTTTTATCATTATAAGTCCTTGCTCCTTCAAGGTTCAAGGTAAACTTTATTGTCCACAAAGTGGACATTTTTCTTCTGGTTCAACATTGGCGACCAATGACAGAACAGCAGAAAAATAAACACACCACACTTTGAGATATATGAAACAAACCAAGCAATGAAGAGGACCTATCTCACTAGCTAACGCTAATTCAAAAGTCTGTCAACAACAAAGCATATACTGCACCAACAAATAATTGAATTGACTTAATAAACAATGGGGCCTGCGTTAAAACCTAATCATTCAACAATGTTGGCTTGTGGCAATCTAAAGCAACTTCTTGAGGAGAGCTATTCAAACTGTGGGTACATTGGATGGGATGGATCATTTGTTATATCAGGGGCTTTCCTTTTTCATATTAAGTTTGTGCCTGCAGTGAAGTTGTGTCTCCCAAAAATTTTACTTGCAGTTTTAACTACTATAGAAAGTTTCCCCTTACTTCTTACAGCAAGGTGTCCGAACCAAACGACTCAGTATTTTATCTTAAATGCTCTATCCCTTCATGAAATATTTTTCATAAAAGAAGTCCACTCCCACTTCCTACCCATTTCCTTATCATCCTCTCACCTGTCTCACCTCTCCGATCATGTCTCACTCTAGTCCCCCAGTCCACCTCACCTTTTGGCCCCCCTGTCTTCTATTATTACGTCCCCCATTCTCCCTGTCCTCTTGGGTTCTCATTGGCCAAGCTCTGGTCCAGTCAGAATCATGGACCCGTTATGAGGTGAACCCTGCTCACACAATTAGAGAAATCTCTCTTTCGAATCAGCCTTGTGCATTTTTGGCACCGGCAGACAGATGGCAATCTTCTGCACATAGCTAGCCTCAGCACAGAAACCTCCCTCAGTTAATGCATTTGATTTCCTTTGTGGTTTTCTGTGCTGTTCTGTACGGCCTTCCTTAAAACAATCTGTACTCTGTCAGCTATGCGAAGTGTAATATTGCTCCCCATAACTCTGTCTGCCTGCATGTATTTCTTTTTTACCGTGTGCTGTTTGGCTCGGTGTGTCCACAGAGAAGCAATAGGCCTGGGACTCCCCTGAGTGAGGACTAACATTGTAGAGCTGGGTGATAATTCAATTTTGCAATGTTTCATCCCTCCAAATAAATGGATCATGACACATTTGACATTTAAAGATATTATAGGTCACAATCTCATGTCTAAATGAATAATAAAAAGTTAAATTTTTAACAAAATGTTTCACAGCATGGAACAATCATATTTATTAGACTGAAGAAAACATTTCTATTTCTTACCTGTGATTTAGAATGATGAGATAGTTATCCCGCTATCATTTGTGTTTAAGCCTAGTGCTGCGTTCATGGGAATGTGAGCTTTCAAAACACTTGCTTGTTCTGAAAGTTCTGTCCATAAAAAATGTCCGGTTTAGTAACATACAACTGCAACAACGTGCTGTTTCTGGAGATGTGTATTGGGTTTTATGGGCGTGTGCATGTGTGTTTGCACAATCATTTTTTTTTTCGATTTTCTTCACAAAATTTTTGTTATCTGCAAGTGCATCAATTCACTCAATGATGACTGAAAATGTTTTGATAATGCGTTGTGTGCTTGTGCTCTCTGTGATGGTTAGATAGAGCAGCTGAAGCAGGAGCTGAACAGGAAGGAGTCAGAGATGCAGGCCCTGCAAACCAAACTAGAAACACTGACCAATCAGAACTCAGACTGCAAGCAACACATCGAGGTGCTGAAGGAGTCACTCAGCGCCAAGGAGCAACGTTCCAACACACTGCAGACGGAGGTCAGTACATGCACGCACACACGCACACACACACACACACACACACACACACACACACACACACACACACACACACACACACACACACACACACACACACACACAGTCATACAAAATCCACAAATGTACAAACATACACAAATACACCCCCATGTATGCAAACTCCCACCATGATGCTCTGAGCCACCCCAGCTTCCTGAAAACCAGTTGTTATGATACACACAGCCTTAGAAAGAATTATGTAGTACATAAGTTCTTGAATAGAAAACATCAGGAATCTAAAAGAAACTGCTGCTGGGTTGCTTTCTGTCTCTGTTTCGCTAACAGACGTTCAAATTCATGTTTGTGTGTGTGTGGCTCCCTTTAGTCCACCAGCGTGTGCGTGTGGGCGGGTCAGTCAGTCAGTCAGTCAGTCAGTCAGTCAGTCAGTCAGTCAGTCAGTCAGTCAGTCAGTCAGTCAGTCAGTCAGTCAGTCAGTTAAAAGCTGGCACAGTTTTCTTCGTCCTCCTCTGAACTCCACTGTTTCTAATGGTTTTTATAACGGCATTCAGGGATGGACGCAGGTTGTATGTGTGTGCTGGTGGTGGTGGGGGGGGGGGGGGGGGAGCATTTACCATTTTTCCTCCATCACTCTCTTGACTTGGAACTGATACTTTAGATCTCTTTGTGTTAGGCAGTCGAGAGCGGCCTACTAACTATGTCCACTCATCATTACAGGAAGCAATTTGGGACAAAATTAGGCCTAATTGACCATACATGTGCAAGGAATTTTGGCGCTCTCAGTTAGCTGAATACATCATACTTAAAGGAATTGGGTTTTTCAGTGGGTGGTTTTGTGTGTGTGTAGATATATTTTGTTTGTGTGTCCCACTGAAATGGCATGTAAAGAAATGCATGTGTCATAGGTGTAACTTTATGGCGAGACCATGAGACATGTCACCCCTGAGTAATCCCCTCAATTAACTAAATTGCCCACTAGAATCTCAACCCAATGAGAGGGAGACAAGGGCTGTGTTTTTTTTTCACCAAATTCCACATCTCTTTTGTTAACACTTATGGGGACGTAAAGGCTGCTATGTTTAACAAATATATATATACTTATAGCTTTAAAACCCATCATTCTACTTGGTGAACACTATACTATGTGTTGATGCCTGAGCCAGAAAATGGCTGTGCCTAAGTTAAATTTCAAGTGTGTTTACCTGTGTCTTTTAAAATGACACCAATATCATATGTTTGCTAACTAACATGTAGCATCATGACAGTGGAACAATGAACTAAAGTTGACTAACAGAGCTCCCATCACCTGGACACATCACTGTGCTCTGTGCTCAACACAAACACACACAGAAACACATACGTCCTTGCTGATTGCTGAACTCTCCAGTCTTGGATAGTTAGGCAAGGCTAGAGTTTCCCGGCCTAAGTGGGTAAACCAGAGGATGTGTAAAGATATTGAGTTTTCTTGAGGCCATTGATGGATCTAAATTCCTTTACTGTCAGTCAATCCTTATTTGGCTAGAATGCACAGGATCTCCCTTCTCAGGTCATACCTTCCATCGACACACATTATTACTTAATATCCCTACAGCAGCTTGTTTCAGCTACTACATCTCATTTAACTTTTGAACACTTTATCTACTGGCCCGTCATACCCCTCCCCGTGTGTGTGTGTGTGTGTGTGTGTGTGTGTGTGTGTGTGTGTGTGTGTGTGCAAGGTGGGGTCTCATTCATGAATGACAGTGATTGGTACAGTATTCCACTCCCCCAGAGACAGACTGGTGTCTGCCAGACCTGAGGAGTAGCTTCATCTCACAGACACTTGTCTCTAAAAGCCATTCCCCTCGGGATGGGACTAAAGAGAGAGCAGTGGCCGAACAGAGCCGGCTCTGTGAGTGAGGGGGAATGAGAAAATGGAAGTGTATTTATTTGTCAGTCAAAGTTAAGGACAGCTTCTAAATAGGCGAGATAGAATACGTCTCCGATAACTGGAAAATGTGGAAAATAATGAGACTGCGCTTGTGTGCGTGTGTGTGAGCATTGTGAGCCCTTCTGCCCACGTCTGTGGAAACTTAACCCTTTAATACAGTATGTGTGTGTGTGTCTTCCCTGGCCTGGTCAGGACAATGCAGGGCTGTAACTGTACTCCAGCATATCAGGTAACCTATCAGAGACCTTCCTGCATATTTAACCAGCAAGCCACAAAGGAACAGGCCACAGCCCGAGTACCCTTGCATGTGCTTTGGCTATGTTTAGATGTCTTTGAGAACATAGTTTTGAAACACACTGTATTAAGTTGTTTAAAGTTTTTTTTTCAGCTGTTCCTTTGCTGTTCGCTTTTTGATTACATGCTAAAATGCACAGATGCAGCGTGTTCTCTGATTTTGTCTCAGATTGAAGAACAAACAACATTTCATTGACTCATGACGATTATTACATGGCATATGGAACAAAAAAACAATACAATATCAACAAAAAAATACAGGGCTTTCTTCATAAAAGGCACCTCATTTACATATAACTGTTGGCGTATCCATCTGCAATTACAAAATGATTTCAAACTTAGTTGAATGGTTTGAACATAACTTTGGGAACCTTTTTTTACCCTTTATGCTTACATTCCCACATTGAAACAAACATACTCATCTCCCAGACAGTTCTCAAGGCAAAGATCGCAGACTCTGTGATTCCTATCTAGGCTTTTATGTCTGCCTGTGACCTTAGACATTCTGGTGTTATAAAAAAACAAATAAACAAGCCCTCTGTAGTTTTGGTTATCATACAATAGGTACTTCTCCAAGAGCCAGAGATAAGACACAACTCAGTAATCTAGTATCTGCCCCAGAGATGCACACGTTAAGCAAATAGTGGTATTGTACCTGACTGAGTTTATTGTCCTTTACAGCAGGCTCTCCCAAAAGCAATCTCTATCTCCCCAGCTCCCCATAGGCTTGTCTCTTGTATACATATCTTAACCCATTATGCATTAAGCCTATGTATTTTACACTATTTTATGGTCAACAATTGTGAGTTGTGAGGTATGTGGTAAGGCCACAATCTCACTTCTCAAGTCATTGCATAGACGTTACTAAGGATGAGATTTGTATATAACTATGACTGTATACGACATGTCCCAATTTGCTACTCCAAATAAAATACATTTTCGATAATACATCACTTGTATGCATGCTGCTGCTAGATCTCTGTATTGGACCCTGCTCCCTACTTTCAATAGGATGTGTGTGTTGTGGATCACTGATTATGTACTTGATATACTGTACATACAAAGTGTCCTAGCACAAATCATTCCTAAGTTTTCCCTATGCGACCTGTTATTACTGTCTCTGCCGCTCTCTTCTCTAGTGGTAACTCTTAAATCCTTGGGAGTAACATAATCTGAGTTATTACCTTTAATATGTTGTTGGATGCAACAAATCATGTTGTACTCGATCCTCGCGACAGCTATTAGTTGGTGTTTTCATTAAGTGAAGGTCGATAATGCTTTTGATTTACATGGTTATCACTTGAGGCGAGCATTTTGCAGGTGGATATTACCCACACTGGGGAAATCCAAAACCCAGGGTTCTAAGGTGCTTCTGTCATCATCTGATCATCAGCCACATAAATAATACAGCTATATATCATCAGATGTTTTGTTCTTAAATAAATGCCAAAAAGTAGTGTTAGTTCCACGCCTTTGAACTATATTGCTGTGCGGTGCGGCAACATGTCTGTGTTTACAGTCGTGTGGTGTTTTAGTTAAAACTTCCCCGAGTTGCGACCTCAAATATCTCGGGTTCTCATTCATCACCAGAGTTTTGCAGTGTGTCTGCCAAGAAGACCTCTGCTGGGATTTTCATTTTGAGGTTTCAGGTGTAATGACTTGAAGAAGATTTAAATGACTCCAAAAAAAAATCGCACTCGCTAACATCAACCCCTAGCAACAGTGATGAGGACTAGGGAAAACAAAAAAGAAAAGAAAAGGAATTGGAGCAGGGGAAGGGGGGAAGAATCAAGGATGGATGGAAGGACAGGAGGAAGTGAGAAGTGAGAGAGCGGAGCTGCCTGCTTGATGGATGTAGGAGGCTGTGGGCTTTTGTCAGACAGTGAGCGATGCGATGGTACGGTGTGCTGTGGTCCCCGCTGGACTGTTTTTTGTTGATCTTACCTTGTTCTCTTGTCTGATTGATGGTTCCTATAGGTAGTGAGGCGGAGAAAAAGACGCGGCTCTCAACCCCGGTTACACTCAGCCTTGCACTCGCCCCCTGCTGTGCTCTCACTCTTTCTTTCTGCTTCATTCCCTTTTCCTCCCTCTGTCCATATTTTCTCTTCCATCACACTACATCTCTCCATCTGCCTTTTCTACCCCTCCTCCCCCCCCATTTATTGGCTAATTCTCCTTATCTTGTGTCTAACCTAAACCCTCCATCTGTTAATACCCCTGAAAAAAAACATGACAAATTTAACATAGGTGAGAACTTGATTAACAAACTGCAGACAACAGTGCAGTATCTGGCATAAGCAAGTGGAAAACGGTTCATAGTTTTGAAGTCGACAGAAAATGTTTTCGACTGCTCATTTTTTAACCCTGGGCCTTTTTGTTGGGATGAGTTCCAACCACAAATGGGCCAGTTGTGATATGACCTCATCCGAACTTGACTGACCACGCGGTCACTGTTTGTCGGACCCAACAGCAGGCTCCTGGGTTCCTGGGGCGGTGCGGTTTGGGATCCAGTGTGAGTAGCAGAAAGCGTCGGGGCCCCCCAGAACAAACATGGCACGGTCCAAAATAAAGCCCTCGCGAGTTCTACACAGACCATGTGGAAAAGCCATAAAGTGGAGTTATAGGGGTCAGAATAGGGATGAGATATAATAATGGTTTACACAGGGAACGAGGTAAATATGTGCGGGGCCGAGGCAGCCGACAAAAAGCAAGTATAGACGCACACAGCTTCTTTTGCATTTGCAAGTAGAAAACATGCACTTTGGCGCTCCCGTGTGAATACGCATTAGGCATAATTCAGCGCTAATGATGCATTGAGTTAGAGGACATAAGATGAATTTAATTTGTGTGATGATTTATATCCCACATGAATGTCTTTGGGAAAGTGTGTGCGTGCTCTCTCTCTATTTTTGCACAATGCGAAACTAAACAAAAAAAAGGCATAAACACAGAGGGTAATGAGGGCTTTGCTTGGTCTGCAGTCAGCGGCGGGTTAACCAGTAGGCAGTGAGGTGCTGATAGAGGCAGCCAAAGACAATGCTCTCCTTTCTTTGTGTTCTGACCTCCACCCTGCTTTGCTCAGAACACTTAACCTCTAATTTCACACACACACACACACACACACACACACACACACACACACACACACACACACACACACACACACACACACACACACACACACACAAATCACACACACACACATACAAAGATACGCTTACACAAACACGCTGCGCAGCAAGAATACAGTCAACGAGTTTTCAGTCCCAATTATGGAATCTAAAATAGAATGATTGAATTGAAAAGAACCAGAGATGCAGAATGAACCTTATAATCTCATCCCCTCCTTTTTAGGGACACATTTTTTGTCTCCTATATCCAGCGTATTTTATTCCAAATCAAACTTCTATTTGATTAAAGCACTGCCTTTCAGCTTTAATCGTGTGAGAGTATTAACAGCCATATCAAGCGAACAGCCCTTTGTACCCGTGGGCGTATAAATAAAAAGGGGCTACAATTTCACCACCTCCTCATGAAAGCTGATGACAGTACTTTGCAAATTGAATTGGCAGGTCTATGTGCAAAAGGGCTTCTTTTTCAGACAATAACATAAACCGTGCTGGGGCTTGTGACAGTTTTAAAAGTCCACAGAGAACTTAGCTACAACAAGAGGTTTTAATGAGACAGGCTTATTTAAACGTATTACTATCATGGGCTCTAATCTGATTCTTCTGTTTATATAGGCAGCTGTACCATATAGCATGTTTTTATTTGAGCATTATGAGAGAATTTGAATGTGTTTATGAAAAAATATTCCCTTGCATTTGTTGCAACAGTGTCAAGAGAGTCTAGCGGACTGATTGATCGATTGATTGATATTCGATTTATATATCTCAGATGTAGCCGCCCTGCTTTGCCATAAAATGTCTGTGTAGTTTCATTGAGAGACAACTTTATCCACAAAAAGGGAAATAATATGCTGTAAATTATGTTTTTAAGCAACCCTGCCTATGTCAGCTGTTTCTAACTTTCTTTCATCAGCCAATGTCTCTCAAGCTAATGCCAGTGTTTTCTTAGGCTGTTGCTTTATATTAGAAAATTAAACAACTTTTCAAATGTGGGATCAACTCTAACATTCCTTAAAGTTTATGCCTGAATTCATTTGGCAGTGTACTGTAGAAGTGCAGGCTGTGCCTTATACACCGTTATACATCTCCTGTTTTTCCGATCTGTCTCATTTGCTAAGAACATAACGGTTGTTCCCTTTGTTAACAGAGGATACTAGTGAGCCACGCTAAATGGATATTAATAAGAAAATATGACAGGTAGTGTGTTGAACCAATTAGCGTGGACAACGTGTAAAAACAGAAAATCTTGAATAATTGTGAAGATGTTTGACCAGTAACTTTAGCTCGTTATTCAAGTCTGGCACCAGAAGTGCCACAAAAAAAATAATCTTTTCTCCAATATGGTTGTAGGTACATTAAAACCTTCAAAATAGTGATATGATCAGAAATTGTTTGCCCAAAAAAACGTCCAGGGGCTGGTTTCCCGATAACGTCCTCTCTTAGCGAGCTACGAAGACTCCTACGTTATGACTTACCAAAGTTGTTTACCTCTGTAGTCGTGGTTCCCGAACGGTCTCTTAGGAGAAGCACTCCTTACGTCGTTCGTACACTGCTGAAATCGATTGCTCAGAGTTCGATTTTCCATTTCCTGCTCATTTCATGCGCAGCTGCATGACAACACTAGGCTATATTATAAAACGTATTGCAGTCTTTGCGAATAAAAGATAGCTAGAAATCCTTCTAGACCGAAACATTTATTTAACACTAGAAGCGCCAGCGTTCTCATATGCTGCGTAATCAAATCTACCCGTGCATTTCTAGTGTAATATAAAGTCATACATTAGTTTGTTTAACCATCATCTGTGTTTTGGACCTCTTGTTTTATAATCTAAGTATCTTTAAGAACACTAATCACGTTTCGTGGTGGGTCAGTAATGAAACTGAAAGTAGATATAATATCGCCAATAGCCTATATCAATAAAAACAGACGGCCAAAACAGCGTCCAAATGAGCTAAAATCCTAAATACAATAAACATTAACATGGCACACTTATTTTAAGGTAAGCTTTAATTGATTATTAATAATTTTTTTCACACGTTTACATGTTTTGAGCCGGAGGATCCGACAAACTCTGCCCGGCTGCTGTCAGCTGAGCCAGACGAGCCGTGTGGAACACAGTTCGGAGGTTCTCAATAGTATCCAGCTGCAGCCCCGGAGACAACATACTACCATAGCCTATACTGATTTTAAAAAATATATAGAAAATATAGAAACAGCGGAGGAGATTAAGATTAAGATTGTTTCCAGCAATTATTTTCTTCATGAATGTGTGGCAGTTCCATGCGCAACAGGGATGTCACTTGTGTCCGTTTTACGCATGGTGCATGGTGCTTTAACGGAAGGATATGTGGGGGTCTGTATCTCTGGCGATGCCACAGCGATCGCAGGGACTTTCACTTGCGTCATTAAACTTATACATCTCACTGTATTTCATATCAAAGGGACACAGCGATGACTGTATTAAATATCAAACTGATAAAAACGATCCGACTGCAGGCTATAGTGTATCACGTATAAAGTATTTTCATATTGAGGGACATCGCATCCATTCAGTTAATGCAAGTCAGTTAGATGACTAAAAAGTACTTGTTCATATAGTTTGAACACTTTGTGAATGGTATTCTGCTAAAATATCAAATAGCCTACTTTACATATACGTGATATACACTATACAGTTAGATCGTTTTGAACAGTTTGTTATTAAATACAGTCATCGCTGTGTCCGTTTGATATGAAATACAGTCAGATGTATTAGTTAAATGACACAAATGAGAGCTGAAACATCCCTACGGTAGAGCTAAGAAGGCTCTGAGGGCGCTCCAGACCAACCTTACCAACGTATGACGTACGAAAGAGATTCGTAGCAAAGAACGTTTCGGGAAACAGGCGAAATGTTAAGTAGGAACTCTACGTAGGGGTTACGAATGACGTAGCGTTAAGAAGGCTCTAAGAAGGCTTTGGGAAACCGGCCCCAGAGCTTTTAGTGACATCCCATGGTCTTCATCATTGTCGAAGAGATTATTAATGTATTACATGAATTCAGTTGTAGGCAATATAGGTTGCGCCAGAATCAATTCAACTGAACACATTAGTACTCATTTGTTCAAAGCTTTAGGGGACAGCCCCAGTGTTTTCTGTATTACAAGACCTTGAGGAGGTGACCAGCAGTATGGCAGACAAGAAACACTTTTACCAATTGTACACTGCAGACCTGTGATCGTTCTGCACATGTTTGCCAGAGTGACTCTTCAACGTGGTTTGACAGGAAATTGATTCCCTGGAAACAGGATGTGCAGCAACTGGCATGCAGCGCTGGAAATGATCAGGAAAAATAATCAAAGAAGGAGCAAGTGTTAATGAGGGGGAACGCCTGCAGCGTCTCTTCCTTTATGTGTGTATGTGTGTGTGTGTGTGTGTGTGTGTGTGTGTGTGTGTGTGTGTGTGTGTGTGTGTGTGTGTGTGTGTGTGTGTGTGTGTGTGTGTGTGTGTGTGTGTGTGTGTGTTTGCATATGTGTAACTTGTGTGTCCATCTCTTCTGGAGGAGGTGATGAAGATATATGGATGTCGAAAGAGGGATCGAGACAGCTGTACGCAGTGCGGTTTAGTGTGATGATATTTGGAGTCTTCTACATTTTCTGTGTCATATATCCATCTTCTGGTACAATACCAGAAAGCATGGCATGATTGACTTTTATGCCTTGGCAGAAAACATTCATTCATTCTGTTGACAAAGATCCTTTTGTCAGTTGATTCTGGGAGTTCTGTGTGAGTGTGTGTATGCGTCCTTGTCTTTTTTTTTGTTTGGGGTGATCTGGATGTTCCCTCTGTAGCCTGTGGGCAGACAGCTGTGTTGCTGTGGTTTGATCCACAGATGTTGGAGTGTACAATGAGTACAATGAGCCCCACTTTCCACCTTACAGTCCCTGCTGTGAGGCATTTTACATCCGCTTATTATCCCGAGTCGGCCCTAAGGTGATCCGTCCATTACACAACTCTCAAGATCAAAAAGTTGTTGGCTAACCCCGGGCTTTGATGACTCACCTCACATGAAACACAGGCTAAGACCTGGGACAGGGAACGTCCCTTATTTCCGCACAGATCAACCCCAGTGTCGTCATGTCTGTGTGTCTGTGTGTGTGTGTGTGTGTGTGTGTGTGTGTGTGTGTGTGTGTGTGTGTGTGTGTGTGTGTGTGTGTGTGTGTGTGTGTGTGTGTGTGTGTGTGTGTGTGTGTGTGTGTGTGTGTGTGTGTGTGTGTGTGTGTGTGTGCAAATGAGAGAATCAAGAATGTTGGGCTGATGAAGCTTGACCCTTGCTCACCGACTTTGGAACTGTGACCTGCTTCACCTGTACACAGACACACACACACACACACACACACACACACACACATCCATGCCAACACGCATGAATATGCTTGTATGAAAAAATCCTACTTCGGTATTCAGACTGTCTTACCTCAGGGCAATCAACACTGACCTGACATCTATTGGAAGTATTCCCTCATCAGGAAACTATGGATCCTTTAGCGCTACTCCTTTTCACATCTGTGTAGGCAAAATATACCACATCCAGGTGCTTATACACCATCTGTGTGAGGCAGTACCATGTACTATATTTGCCAGCTGTTTTTATTCACCTGTCACAGATCCTTTATGGAGAAATTACTGAAAGTGACTGCAAAACTGACACCAATTGGCTCTTTGAACCCAGTGCACATCAATTCTCGTCCTTCATCATGCTCTATATTGTGGTTTCTTTCTGATGCATATGTTTGAATAAAAAAAGAGAGATTTGAATGATTACTGCTGATGTGGAGTGACTCTCTGGTGGTCTAGCATCACCTCCAAATGAAATAATCCAGACCTGGCCACATTAATGGCTAGAAAAACACAAATTTGTTGAATTTATTTAATAAATTTGGATGATTAATTTCGCAGCATAGGCTAGACGACACACAGCCAGAGAAGTAAATAGCTCACACAGCTGTGTGTGTAGTGCACCCAGAGCAGCCCAGAGCACAGCTAAGTTCAGGAGTCCCATTCACTCTACCAGACCCACTCTGGGAATTTAACAACTTTTATGGCTGTGTTGTCAGCTGAAGTGTCATTCAAACTTTGAACAGAAACACAAAGAATGAGTAAAGCTCATGGTTTGTGTGTGTGTGTGTGTGTGTGTTTGTGTGTGAGTGTGCAAACCCATTCATGTGTGAAGGTCAGAGAGCTACAGCGAGAGAAGGGAGATCATTTAAGGAATGTTGTTCTGGTCCAACTAGGAATCGACTCGCACCCAAGTGGTTGAACGAGAGTACAACTGTTTCTGTTAGAGCATGCAAGTATTGGTGCGTTGGAGGCCTTTGCTGTGGTCTTCCTATCGTCTCTGGTTCGGCCGTTTTGACTGTGGTCTACTCATATAGTCCCTGTGTTGTTTATTGCGGCCTAGAGCCGACGCTGGGGCTGATACCTTTGGAGATTCTTCTGCCAGAAAAACTTTTATGATGAAATGTGAGGCAGGAAAAAGGGAGGTGAGGACAAACAGAGAAGCTGTTTTCTTTAAGCCTCTGTTTTACTTTTCGAACCAGTGTCCAGAATCCACATTTGGCTGTCAATGCAAGCATCAGAGAGGATGTCAAGGAGAAAGATGTTCTGTCTATGCGTGTGTGTGTGTGTACATGGTTGCATGTGTGATCATACAGGTAAATGCATGTGTGCATGAACAGGTCTTCGGAACATATGCATGTGTGCATGCACACTTAGTTGGAGTTAGTTTGTGACTGTATTCTTTTGAATAAATTCCAAAAATATTAATAGTTTTGCAACCACAGAATCTTGAAAACATATCAAGGTCATTTTTTTAAATGATATGGTGCTGAGTGAGGGTCTGGGAAGCTAAAGTGGAGTTTTTGGGGGAAGATGGGGTGATATAGATGTGTTTTTAATTCATCTAATCTAAGGAATGGCTCAATGCAATCTCCGACGTCCCCTTTGGATTTGAACTGGGCCAGACTGGATAGGAGTTGGCCTCCTCTATGTCTTTTACTCCCGCACCAAACAAAAAACAAATGCGGTGATATAAGAAAACAGAAAGCATTCCCCAAGTGTCCAATTGCATAAGGGAGAACAAGTACCCCGGTTGTCCTTCTCGCTCCCTCGCATGGAAACACACAGGCGATCCACACAGAAAAAAATGCGCAAACCTACAAAGTCATGGTTGGGGGAAAAACGTGGGGTCTGTCCCAAAAACAACCTGGCTCCATGACTTGAGGGATTTCTCACGCCGACACGTCACTTTGTCTCACCACAGGACCCGCACCTTTTGAACGTCAATAGGAAAACTCCTGGAGAGTTTTGGAGCCTGCATGCTGGATGGAGGGATGGAGTGTTGAAAGAAAAGTAGTAGAGACTGGATGAGACAGAGAGAGAGGTGCTGTTGGAAGGGACGACTATACAGTATACGAGAAGAAACGGCACTAGTGGGGGAAAAGGAAAATTGGAGTGGAAATTGAAGGAGAAGAGAGAGGTTAATCACCTTGACTTGTAAGCTGTCTGTCATCTCAGCATGTGTGCTAGCTGATAAAGCCATACAGTATTTCCCCCTGCCAAGACCTGCTGATGTTTTTAGCCAGTTGGAAAGGCAGGATGGCAATGGTGTGAATAATATGCTTACAGTAACCCCAAAAAAAACATGTTAGGAATTCTCATCATATCTATCCACCTTCGTTTTCTCTTTCATTTATCTCTCTCCCTTTGCTTACTCCTCTCTCATCCGTCCACGTCTCTCTCTCTCCTTGTTGTGCATGTATGTACCGTGCCTGCTAGCGCCGAGTCCTTTTAAGAGGGTATTAGCAGGGCGTCTGTACAGTACTATCACAGCTTAGCGGGCCAATGCAGGTGAGACAGCAGGCATTTCCTGTTAGGCCTCTCCGCTACATTCTTGCTAAATTGTGCTCTTGTCAGGTGGGGTTGGAAGGGAGAGGGTCTCTCTTTTTTCCCCCCTCCTATTATGCTTCATACCCAGATGCACACGCACACTAATTTAGCCACACATGGGTATCAGCAACAGGATGGTGTGTGTGCAAAGTGAACAAAGGATTAGTGGTGTCACTACTGTATATGTGTGTGTGTGTCTGTGGAGTGGGGAGGACAGAGCAGGCCTCAGTATTATAAGATGGTTGTCTGCCAGAGGAGCAATATGAGATAAATACTTTACCATCTTACACCTGGGGGTCATGGCCTGCTTCAAATGCTACTGCTTGAGAGGAGGCGTGTGTGTGTGTGTGTGTGTGTGTGTGTGTGTGTGTGTGTGTGTGTGTGTGTGTGTGTGTGTGTGTGTGTGTGTGTGTGTGTGTGTGTGTGTGTGTGTGTGTGTGTGTGTGTGTGTGTGTGTGTGTGTGTTTTTGTGTGTGTGTATGTGTGTGTGTGTGTGTGTGTGTTTGTGTGTGTGTGTGTGTGTGTGTGTGTGTGTGACACACACAGACACAGACACTGTATACCAACACACCTGGAACTCTCAATGTTCTTAGTATATCTAATCTGCTCTTTGCTTTTTTCTGTTTGTTTGTTTATTATTTGAGTTTGACCATATATAGCAGTGCATTCTAGTTAACAAGCCCGTTATAGGTTTTTAGAACACGCAAAGTAATGCAAAATAACTAAAAGGGTCAAATAGAATGACTTTCGTAGAGTAAAAAGTTTTGGCAATATCTAATTGAAAATGTAAAAAAAAAGTCCAAGTCCCTCAGGTTTGTACTTAGCACATCAGTAAATGCACTTTGTTACTTTCCACCACCGCTCTCTTTATTTCCCAATCCCCTCAAGTACCTGGTGAAATAGTTAAAAGATGAGCACTACACAGGCTGTGCTTTAAGTGCTTTCACACCATCCACTCTGAGTCCAAGTAACACTTGTTAAAACTATACGGTTAAGGAGCCATTCTTTATAGCTTCCCTTTTATCTACAGTATGTGTGTTGCTCTTTAATACATATGAAACACATGCACACTTTAAAATGTTAGTTCAAATGGGTTCACTCATTGCACCTTAGTAAAAAAGTACTGGAAATGTAATCAGGTGTTGAAGTGGAACAGAGGAGCACATAGTATGTTTGTGTGTGTGTGTGTGTGTGTGTGTGTGTGTGTGTGTGTGTGTGTGTGTGTGTGTGTGTGTGTGTGTGTGTGTGTGTGTGTGTGTGTGTGTGTGTGTGTGTGTGTGTGTGTGTGTGTGTGTGTGTGTGTGTGTGTGTGTGTCACTGTAGGCGGTGCAGCAGAACACTGATATATGTCCAATGAAAAGTTCTGGAGGGAGCTCAGATATCACTCATCTCACTGCACACAGCCAGATACGGAGGATTTTAATGTGTGAGTGTGAAGTGTGTGAGCGGTCTGATCTATGGCAGTGCTGGCCCAATCATACAGCACTCTCAATAAAAAATTATGGGACCGACTCCAGGTTCCTTTTTCTCTCACACACACACACACACACACACACACACACACACACACACACACACACACACACACACACACACACACACACACACACACACACACACACACACACACACACACACACACACACACACACACACACACACACACACACACACACACACACACACACAATTTTACTGCATCGGTCCACAGTGGATCATATAATGGACATAAGGAGCCAGAGCTGAACTTTTTACCACTTGCAAATTTCAACAAGTAAATGTGTCGAGACATGTCAGAGACTGCTGAAAAATAACATATGGGCCACCTGAATGACAACTGGAAATCAAATTACGGTGTTAGTTTTCAAAAAGTTTTTACTGTTTTTCTTTGTACTTTTATAAGTGTTATGTGTTTTTCGTGTTTTTACGTCTCTTTGCCTGTCAGTCAATTATGTGTGTTGCCTTGTCAAACTCTCTGTTACACTTTACTTTCAAAAGATTTGCTTGCCTGTCCATCTGCCTGTCTGGCTAAACTATATGAATATTGGGTTATAACAAGGGCTGGGCGATACTGTATATGGCCAAAAATCTTATCACGATAAACATTTTCATATCATTTTTAGTAGTGTTCGGACACATATCAAATAAGTATTTGGATCAAGTTTAAATGCAGAATCAGAATACGGATTATTTCAAAGTCAGAACAAGAACATTGCCTTGTTCTGATTGTGCATGGGACAGGGACATAAAGACAGAGAAGTAAAAGCAAGTCCAGAATATGAATTGAGAATATTCAGTAAAAAAGAACCATTTGCAAATTGTGCAGCAGTGAGCAGATTGATAAAAAAATGTGAGATTGATTTTATTATTATTATTATTATTATTATTATTATTATTATTATTATTATTATTATTATTATTATTATTATTATTATTATTATTATTATTATTATTATTATTGTTATTATTATTATTATTATTATTATTATTATTATTATTATTATTATTATTATTATTATTATACTTTTATTTAAACATTCTTTATATTTCTATGGAGGAAAATGATATCAAAATATTTAGTGTTATCAGCCCTAATTATATCAACCTATTTGACTCTTTCTTACCTCCAGTGGTCTTAGTTTCTGTCCACTTGCGATATCTGTCTGACTATATGTCCGTCTCCCTTTCAGCCTGTCAGTTTGTGTTTCTGTCTGTCTTCTTATCTCCTTTTAGACTTAAAGGTACACAATGCAGGTTTAGTCGAGGGGGATTTGTTTATGTTTGCAGTTAGTTTACGAAACATATTCTCTCTGCATGTAATTCTTAGTATTGAATAAATCTATCATCATAAATAAAAATAAAAAGATTTTGAGGAACCTGTAACCAAACGACCATAAGACCATAATATGTTTGTAAACCAAACTGTGGGCCCTGCTTCTGTAAACTACAACAGTGAAACAGTAACTTTTAAGCTATAGCTTTCTCAATTCAAACAGTGTTCCAGGGATCCAATTTATTTTTTTTATGAGAGGAAAGTCTGTTTTTGCAATTATGAGAATATACTTCAGAATATGTTTCACTTTTGGAACACCCCCCAAAGTTACATAGTGCACCTTTTTAAACTTCTTGTCTTGGTCTTTTTTGATAGGTGGATGCGCTGCGGGTGCGTCTGGAGGAGAAGGAACAACTCCTGACCAAGAAGACCAAGCAGCTGCAGGACCTGACGGATGAGAAGAGCACGCTGACCGGAGAGATCAGAGACATGAAAGACATGCTGGATGTCAAGGAGAGGAAGGTGACCGTGCTGCAGAAGAAGGTAAGATGTTAGGCACCGCTTCAGACACTATCTGGAAGTGTTGTGCGAAGTGTAGCCAGACTGAAAAGTACATATCAACCAATACGCTGGGACAATGGAAGAAGAATGGAATTAGTCTACACCTAGTGTAGTAGGGGGGTAGATTTTTCACTGGTTCACAAAGTAGAGCATTTGGCATTCTCATGATTTATTTGATATAACTGTATGAAAGAGAGAGAGAGAAAAAAGGGCACAGAGGGGAAAGACTATAGCATCATAGGACTAGTGCTAAGTGCCTTAGTGGTATGCACGCTAACAGTTTAGCTTTGGTGTTGCTTATAGACAGAACATTTGTATTAAAGCTGTACTTCTATCAATAGTTTGATATTCAAGTTGTAATCAGTTGTATTTGAGTTACGTTGTTGTTTTAAGTGGCTGTAAATGTAATTGTAGGCGAGTCTGGACCAGAGTTTCTTTCAATAACAGAACATTATTGACTGTATGAAGTCAGTAGATTGGCAGTTCTTACCTGGGCAACGCTTCCTCTGTGTGTTCTGATCAGCCATTGTGAGAAGTACAGACAGTATTGTATCGCTACAGCATTGGCACTCGGCAGGGACAACATTCGCCCAGACATATGGATGCTGTGTTTAACAGACAATAAACTAGCTGGTTATCCTTGGGGTTACAACTTTGACATTTGATAAAAAATAATGTCTATTTTCAAAGGGGTCGCTTCTAGTCACAAAACTGTCTTTCAGTTAACTGTAAGGGTTTAAAGTCACAACATATTTGGTTTTTGGTTCACTCTAACTGATTTTATCAACCCATTTCAATGTGCAACAGGAAGCTTTTCTTTTTGTTAAGAAGTTCTGGTAAACACACTGTACACTGCTGTGTTAATATGCAAATGTTTACTAACATGTGCACTACATCAGCTTTATAAGGTCAGTTTATTAAACCTTTCCGGAATCCCCCTCCCCCCCAAACAAAAAAACAATCCATTATCACTGTTAGATTAATCCTCTATATAGGATTAGAGGTTGTTGTAGCGATATATAAATGCTGGTCCCAGAACAGCACACACATCCTTTAAACACATGCACACCTGCTCACAGACACATGCACACACACACACACACACACACACACACACGCACACGCACACGCACACGCACACACACACACACACACACACAGACACACACACACACACACACACACACACACACACACACACACACACACACACACACACACACTTGCACGACATGTCTCGGATGCCATAATGACTTTTATAAGGTTAGCCATTTAGACAGGGCCTGTGGCCACCTGTGGTGCGCATGTTTCTCCATAGACCAATTACGCTCACATAAAGGTCCCCTCTCAACTTCCTTGTTTCCTCTCATGTCCTCAAATTAGATCTCCCTCTCTCTCCTCCCACCTTCCCCCTTGCTGCGCTAATGAAAAGGGGCTCCAAAGGTTGCATGCGGTGCCATCATTCTGTGTGTATGTATGTGTGCGTGCATATATGAGTGCCTGGATATATTCAAATGCTTTCTTAGGTTTGTGTTCCCTCCAGGTGTATCTGTGTGAGAAATGTGCAGATGACCTTATGTGCACCCTGAACTGTACTCCTTTGGGTCCCAGTTATCGCTCTTAATTTGAGGCACTTAATACGCTTCTTTGTAGCAGATAATTGCCCCTGTGCTGCTTTCATTCAGGTTTAATTTGGACTTTGACTTTAATTTATGCCAAATAAATATTTCCAACTGGCTGCCAATTCCTTTTTGGTGAATCATTTTGGGCAGTTCAAAGTATTAACGGATATTTGTGTGTTCTTTATTTAGATATTTTTGATTATATTGCTGTGTGCAGTTTTTTTTTGCTGCAAGCATTGGTTGCCATAAGGAATCAGTTTGGATGATGATAAGGTCAAATTTGTTTTAAATGCTGCCTGCCATTAGGTGGATGGCTGGTTCTTCACTGGCATGATTTTGCTCTTCCACAATGTTTTTTTTATTACCTGTCTCTTTACAGAAAGCCTCTAAACTCTCTCTTTGTACCCTATGTGTCTTCTTTCCTGTTCTTTTTATCTCTTAGGAACCTACCTCTCCTTACAAATGTTGTTGGTTGCAATTTAAGCATGCCATAATTTTTTAAAATTTAAATCCAGCAGTGATGCAGCACTCTTTGGTAAATGGTCAGCGGCGATATGAACTATACGTGACTTGGTAGTGAAAACATTAAAAACATGTTTATGTATCGTGTTAACGTGAAATGAATGGACGGAGAAGTGATATCTGAATGAAGAAGCAGGCCTGACAGATGTTTCACTCCATTAGTCACACTGAACACTCAACCACAATCTGATTGGTTTTCCAAACTTCATATTTCCCAACAGTCCCTGGGGGCCATAACTTACAGTGCCGGCTCCCAAGGGGAAAAGGAGTGGAGCGAGGAGTAAAAGCTGGTTTCCGTTCTGAGCTTCATACTCCGCAAGTTACTGCCGTTTTATTACAGAATACACCAAGCAAGCAGCTCTGTGTGTGTGTTTTGAAGTCTCCACAGGCAGTATAAAGTTCTCCCCAGACAAAAATACAAACGGCAACGATGTACTGTATATCCTAACTAAAGGGTGACCACGCCTTCCTCAGCAATGACACTGATTCTACATCCAGCAAAGAAAACGCACTGAGCTAATGTGTAGTTCAATTAAGTTTCTTACTTTAGCTTCAAGATTCTCAGATTTTGGCACAATGATGGCTCAAATAATCACAATACATTATGACATGGTAGGAAATAAACATTGTTTTCTGCCTCCAGCTACCCCTACAGTCTGTCTCCATCCATCCATCCATCCATCCATCCATCTATCTATCTATCTATCTATCTATCTATCTATCTATCTATCTATCTATCTATCTATCTATCTATCTATCTATCTATCTATCTATCTATCTATCTATCTATCTATCTATCTATCTATCTATCTATCTATCTATCTATCTATCTATCTATCTATCTATCTATCTATCTATCTATCTATCTATCTATCTATCTATCTATCTATCTATCTATCTATCTATCTATCTATCTATCTATCTATCTATCTATCTATCTATCTATCTATCTATCTATCTATCTATCTATCTATCTATCTATCTATCTATCTATCTATCTATCTATCTATCTATCTATCTATCTATCTATCTATCTATCTATCTATCTATCTATCTATCTATCTATCTATCTATCTATCTATCTATCTATCTATCTATCTATCTATCTATCTATCTATCCATCCTATCCATTTAACTGATAAAATTCCCTACCCACCCTGGCCTCTACACACTAATAAAAAAAAAGTAATCCTTATAAAGAGGAATCATTCAACATCAAAACATTGTAGGGTTGTTCATCTCATTTTAATCTCTATAACAATTTGGGATTTACCAGGAACAAATCCATTTGTCAATGTTTTAGTTTTACAGTGACTCTTTCTTCAGTAGACAGTATTTCCAATACAAACTGTTCACAGTGAGCTCTGTAAGCAAGACACTGTGTCTGTAAAGAAACAGAGAAATGCTGTGTTGGTGACTTGCTAGTACAAAAACTTCGATTTAGACCCAAAATATTATGAGACCTTGTTTGCTACAAATAAGGGCAGCACGTAGCCTTTTCCTTTGCACAGTATACGCCTCTGTTCTAGGATGCTATAATTGATACATTTGTACAAGGGGAAAGACAGGAGTGTAGCTTGGATGCATTCCTTTCTGGTTTCGCACTGCACAAGTCATTGCATTCCAGTTGTAAAATGACATAGAGCGACCCTGCTTATTCCCAGGACAGGATAAAGCGTTCCATCACGCTTCCTGTATTTAAATATCAAGGCTATATTTTCTTAAATTTTATGATATAATAATGAAACATTCTGGAAAAGTAAAGATGGGTTGAGGATCAGCTGAATGGGGGACAGCAGAGAAGCCTATGAAACTTATGGGAATATGTTATGCACCAAAAAAACCTTGGCTGTGTTGTTGCCTCCATGACACAATGGGAGTGTAATTGTATCTTAGATCATTCAAAAGTTGATTGAGTGGCTGGCCACCTCCTCATACAATTATCAGCTGTGAAGATCTCCACCAAACCCAGCTCATAGGGCTATTAATCACTTGTATATGTTCCCTACTGATGAAAACATTTCTACCAGACACACACACATGCACGGATATGTATCATCTTCCTGGACAGCTTTGAGAATTAAGAGGATGCATCGGTGTCATTAGGACAAGCTCTCTATCTTCACTACAAACAAGTCCAATTCCCCACCACCCAGAGTGTTGCTGATGATGACACAGGCTGATGACAGGTCAAACTGGTGTGTCATCATTTCATTGTGTGTGTGTGTGTGTGTGTGTGTGTGTGTGTGTGTGTGTGTGTGTGTGTGTGTGTGTGTGTGTGTGTGTGTGTGTGTGTGTGTGTGTGTGTGCGTGCGTGCGTGCGTGCGTGCGTGCGTGCGTGCGTGCGTGCGTGCGTGCGTGCGTGCGTGCGTGCGTGCGTGCGTGCGTGCGTGCGTGCGTGCGTGCGTGCGTGCGTGCGTGCGTGCGTGCGTGCGTGCGTGCGTGCGTGCGTGCGTGCGTGCGTGCGTGCGTGCGTGCGTGCGTGCGTGTGCATGCATAAGGAATTCTGGACAGACATCAGGACATTTGGTAGCCTGGAAATCCAGACCCTGATATCTTGAACGATAGAGGGTCTGGCCATGATCAATAGTAATTTCCAACTCAAGGGGCGGCTCCTACTCGTGCATTTCAAATGCCACTGCACGCAGTTGGATAGCACTACAACCAATCAGAGCGATGCACAAGGTGACGTAAGCCCCGTTCGTTTAGCGAACAGCTGTTAAACTGTTAAATTAAACGTTTGCCGTGGTCGGTCGGCAAAACAGAACATTCCACTTACTTGCTAATGAAATATTTGAGTGCCGTCTTCCAAATCGTAAAGGGTCGAGGCCAAAGCAGTCTCAAACTCACACAACATATCCGCAGCCATCTTTGATGTTTACTATCACGGCTTCGACGTCGCATGCACGTCACTGTCGTCATCCAGTTACGTCCGCCCCAGAGTACCATACAAAGGGCTCTGGCGCGCCCATATTAGATAGAACCAATTGAAACGTGAGCCCAGAGTTCTGGTCTTTTTGAAAAAGCTTCAACGGAGAGTTTCCAGACCAACAGGCGCAGCAAATTTAATTTGCCAGCGCCTAGTGGCAGGTCTGGGAATGTCAGGCTAGACATCTGGAGGACTAAGAGCAAAAACAGTCTGTTGGATGTTGATGCGGGTGTAATATAAAATGGAACAAATAATGTAAATAACAACAGGCAGCCTGTTTGGTATATAAAACTGTAGTTCTTGAAAGTCATCATGTTGCAGTATTGTATCCTAGTCAATATTTTGTCCATGGCACAGTTTTTTATTTTTTTGATGTTTTGGGCCATTTTAATTTTTTCAAGGATTCCGTTATGGCTTTTATTTATTTTATTTACATTTTTACACACGGATACAAAAGGTTCAATCCTTAAGGTTTACTAATATTTGAAAAATTTTGCACTTTCTATGAATATGTATAAGACTTCATGCACATATAAATGAGACTTCCTCAGTAAAGCCACACTTAAATCTGTTGGGTTTCTCTGACTTTGAAGTTTATTGCCCCCCATCCGATTTTAAAGTGTTGAACTTCTGAATGGTAAAGTGCCCCTCTTTAGCCCCTCTTCTATAGTACAGGCGAGTGATACTTTACATACTGGAGAAATAGCTCCCAGACTGGTGGAAAGACACAGATTGACACACAGATAGACCAGCGCTGAACCCTTTTGAAATCATAATAGTGCACAACTGCAGAGACTACCTTAAATTGCAGCAATGGTGCCATTTTTCCTTCTGTCTTGGGGCAGTCTGAGGATTTTTATCTTTTCCTCGGGGCCTCTTCATGGACAGTCAACATGACTTATAGCATGGTACCATGATGTCATTGCTGCAGCTCAAGCCCTACGTTGATCCTAATAGTTAAAGGCTGAATTTAACTAAGAATAATAAGAAACTGCTCTTTAAATGAAAAAAAAAGAAAATGCATATGCTTGTTTTTTTTGCGGGCATTTTTTGCCCTTACGTATTACAACAGTGAACAGTGGCAGCTCTGTTCGAGCCCTTGGTCTACCAGACCATGACCAATGCATAATGATGCATTTATTTATTTTTATTTTTTCATTTTTGGTTCCTTTTTTTTCTCCTCTCTTTTTGCTGGGGGGGTAGGGGTGTGGGAGGTACACACGCAGACCCGGTTGTGGTTTGGTTTTGGCATACATGTGTTATTCATGTTCAAACATTGTGGTCCTCTCAATCCATATTCATGCTTTTAAAAAGGCTGCCTGTGTGCATGGGAGTATAGTATCCCCTATCATGTTCCCTCCCTATAGCTACCACAGACAGGGAGATTCGATTACCTTCTGCTCGGGCTGCATCGGGCACATGTGCACGAATACTGTGTGTATCTACATAGAGGATGCCCTCTACACAAGGGTCTCTGTTAGTTATGATAGTGTCTAGCAGGCCGCCTCTAGACTTTCTCAGGGTGGACCAGGCTCTGTGTCAGTGCACCCTCTCCCACACTCTTTCAACACTCGCTCTGGCCTGGTGTCATCGCTGGGCCTGGCCTGGTGTCATCGGCACGGCTATAGGCCTTTGATTGTGAAGAAAAGTTGGAGAGAAAGAGTGATATAGAGATAAATAGAGATGTTCCATGGCCTTCTACATTTCCTCTGGTTTCCTTTCGCCCACTTTGATCTCTCTCTCTCTCTCTCTCTCTCTCTCTCTCTCTCTCTCTATCTATCTATCTCTCTCTCTCTCTCTTGCTCTCTCTTTCTGTGGAGTAATTGCTTTCCTGTCATTTCATTTTTCTTAATTGTGTGGGCTTTCATTTTGGTTGAAACGCTCCCCATGTCCCAAGTCCCTTGTTGAATCAACAGATGCATACCGTCTAATGACCATCCTCTGTTAATGGCGTATTCATTTGGGCAAACTGCCGTGTGCTACCCATGCATGCATAAGCTTACCATGTTTTCCATCCAGAAAAAAACGTCAGTGCTTCCTTCTCTCTCTTTTCTCTGCCTCCTCCAACATGTTTTTATGCACCGCCCCAAAACAACACTTCCACTTTTGAATGTGATGCATATGGATAGCGAGGGGAAGTGCTGCATGTTGATAGAAAGGAAAATATTAGTCCAACATTGGCACACTGTTTATTGAAGTGTGTGTGTGTGTGTGTGCGCGTGTGTGTGCGTGTGTGTGTGTGTGTGTGTGTGTGTGTGTGTGTGTGTGTGTGTGTGTGTGCGTGCGTGCGTGCGTGCGTGCGTGCGTGCGTGCGTGCGTGCGTGCGTGCGTGCGTGCGTGCGTGCGTGCGTGCGTGCGTGCGTGCGTGCGTGCGTGCGTGCGTGCGTGCGTGCGTGTGTGCTCTGTATGGACAAATATGAGCATTGCATACAGAATTTGTGTCCAGATGTGTATGACAGACAATGGTCTCTCTCTCCAATTCCATATAAGTGTTGTCATTATGTCTAATGACACGCTATCACATGGGTTGTGTATTGAACCTCTACTTTTTGATTAATGATTGAAGAGTGAACATACTGTTGCACGGAGTATCCAACACTATAACATTCACAAAATGTTGGCATCTGATGCTTGGTCAGATTCTTTAGAAACTGCGTTTGTCAGTCTATTGCATTGGCCTGGTCAACCAGTATGTACAGTATGTGTGGTGGGATCATTAAAGGTTATTTGCCCCAAAATGAGCAAATTGCTTTGGGCTCTTAAATGTTGATTCCTCTGATATCAAAAGCTTCATGATGGACTGGCCGACATACCTAACATGTAAACACTGTAGGCTACACTAAGTATTCCAGGTGTGTTTGTGTAACAACTGTATTTGTCAGAGATCTTCATCGATAACTCTGTACTGTATGTGTGTGTTCCTGCATGTGTGATCTTGATATATCCGCGATGAGGCCACCAATGCCTTTCAACCCAATGGATTCCATCTGACCAATCACTGTGCAGAGACATGGCCACAGCAGATAAGCTTGCTGGAGCTGGGGAGGTTCCGGTAAGGAGTCTGCCCCCCCACCCCTTCTGCTCCTATCAGCAATCAGCCAGGGTTAATGGTGGGAGCCTGCTGGCTGATTGGAGCCAGGCTACACATCAGTCAAGACAAACCCTTAATGTGTCGGGCCATATGTCAGGCTCCAGCTATTCGAGTCCGTCTTCTTCCTGACCACAACACGTGCGCCACAGTTTGGGAAGTCGGACATGTTTTGTGACTCCCAGAGTTAAAGGACGACCTAAAGCTGACTGTATCCTGACGATGACACAAGCCATGACTCAGGAGGACCTGTTTCCACCTTAACTGTTGGCAGTTAAGTGATTCATACTCTTGAGATCTGAGGCAGGCCCTTCAGTTTCTGTCGAAAACCTCTCAGATGAAAGTGGGTCACAGTTTGACCCTCTATCACTCATTTCAGTTGAACTGTATGTTCATGGTGTGTTCGCCCTGTTTGACCAGATCATTGTACAGCGGGCCTGGGTCAGAAGCTAAAGGTTGACACACAGCTGCTGTGGTCCCCGCCGGGTGGCCACGTATGATGTCTTTCTTTCTTTCTTTCTTTCTTTCTTTCTTTCTTTCTTTCTTTCTTTCTTTCTTTCTTTCTTTCTTTCTTTCTTTCTTTCTTTCTTTCTTTCTTTCTTTCTTTCTTTCTTTCTTTCTTATCTCTCTTTCTTCTACCTCTCTCTCTCTTTCTTTCTTTCAGATCAAAGGGCTCCAATTCCCTCTCTCCAAAGGGGAGAAAAAGAAAAGAATTAATACTAATGGTGCTGAGAGCAGAGGAATAAAGCGTTGGGGTAATTACCCAGCAATCACTACAGCATTCCGCAGCTGAGGGGGGTAGAGATAGGGGTCTTGAGTCTAAAGAGCATGGACGTGGATCAACTTGGCCTGCGCACACACACACGGACACACTCGATGCTCACGTACACCCTTGCTTGCACAAGTGCAATCTGTCTTCATTGAACAGCTCTGGGTCTGCAGGAGTCTCACCCTGCTCACTTTCTGCTCTGTGGACGAGCAGGAGAAATCGCTATGAAAACATCTCTGTGTGCGTGTCCACATCTGTGTTGTACATGCAAGTGTGTGTGTGTGTGTGTGTGTTGATGTGTCTTGTGTGTTGGTGTCTCTAGTTGATATGTATGAATGCAGCGGAGGGTCTCTGTGTGAATGACTTTCTCAAGGAATGTGCGGGGAGAGGGGGAGGATGTCTGCTTGTCATATGTGTAAGTGCTATATGCAGCCCCTGAACCTGGCCCGAACATTCATGATAATAATCACAGCCTGATTGTGTGTGTGTGTGTGTGTGTGTGTGTGTGTGTGTGTGTGTGTGTGTGTGTGTGTGTGTGTGTGTGTGTGTGTGTGTGTGTGTGTGTGTGTGTGTGTGTGTGTGTGTGTGTGTGTGTGTGTGTGTGTGTGTGTGTGTGTGTGTGTGTGTGCGTGTGCGTGCATGCATGCGTGTGCATGCGTGTCTGTTTGTGTGTGTTCCTCAGAGATCAGTACTGTATGTTCAGAATAGGCCACATGTTACAATGGATGGACAGAATGAGACAAGTGGTTTCCTGTTGTGCATGTGTGTCCATAAGTAAATGTCTTTATGCACATTCACACACTGTTTCAAACTACCTTAACATTTTTGTTTCATTTTCATTCGATAATTATTCCTTTGTAGTAAGTGTGTTTGATAAGGCATGTTAGGTGAGTTTGAATGTACTCTTGGTCACCTGCATTTGTATCCGTATAATAAACAGTAAACAGTTCTTTCAACTTTTGCAGTGCATGACCGTTTGGCGCTTTTAGGACACGCAATGTTAAAATAGTCCAGTAAACCCTCGCCTCCTCACCAGTTTGCTGATGATGGCAGCTGCATTCATCTGTTTAGGAGATTGTATCTGCAATGCCTTTTGGCTCATTCATGGGTTTTTGTGTGACTGCAGTTACTTACTTAATTCCAAGTTTGAAGTGATGCAATTGTTGTTTCACTTCTTTCATGCAGCATTCCATCAAGTAAATTACATGAAGTCATTAAATTATAACCTTTTTGAAAAAGAAACCTCCGCACTAAATGTGGGTTTATTCTAGAATTTTTTTTTTTTCGGTCTATTAATCCTCATTTTTTACTTTCTCTTTCTTTGTGGGTGTTCTACTTTTTCCGTTACTTGACGTCTGTCAGGTGGTACCAAGATTATTCATTTATAACTGAGGTCATGGGGGGGGGGGGGGTGGAGGTCATGTGATTAGACTTCCAATTAAGGAATGATTGATTGTGTCCGAAAAAATACAGGCTAATGTGGCCCTTAAAGAAACATGCATAAGTATTGATAAATGGGTTTCATTGTTCGAGTATTCATCTGTGTTATCTGTGTTTTGAATGTTTCTCACTTTCTTCCTAAAGTGTATAATGTCTATATGCTTTTGTGTATGTTTATGTGCCTACATTAAGAAGTGACTATATGTGTGCGTGTCTCTCTCGTGGACAGAGAGCACCTTTGTGTTTTCTAAACAGGCGCTGGTGGTTGGGAGCAAAATAAATGTCAGGCCGATGGAGTGGAAGCTGCTGTCGGAGTCACAGGCCTCAGTCAGAATCGTAGTGAAACCCGTAGAAAATTCTGTCCCATTTGTTTGCTCCCACATACACTTTGACAAATCTTTCTATTTTCCCCTCTTGGCTGTAGGATATAGGCAAGGACCTGCCCATTTGGCTTGTCTACACCGGCTCCTGCCTCTGCATGGTCCTTTCTGATTTAGAGGTTTGGTAGAGAACAGCAAAGTGGATATAGAGAGACATACAGGCATGCTAGCACACATGCAGTTAGACAGTGGCACAATACACATTTTTCCCAGCCCTCTTTGGCAATAAGGTGCTGGCCAACGGATCAAAAGAGTACAGAGAGATCCTTTTTTTATATATATAAGTCATTTAATTGTTATCCTTTCATCGGGGAGAAAGATTTTCCGACTCTTTCGCTTTCTTTGACATACAGTATAGCTGGGAAAGAAGCATTTTGATAAAATCGGTTCTCCGACAGAAATAAAAAAATTACAATTTTTCCTTGTTTAGAAAAGTGTGTATGATTTCAGAACCTTGCCCCTCCCTTCTCGTCCTCACTCTCTCGGGCAACACTCGTCTTATGAAGTCATTGAGCTCCGTCGTTCTGCTCGATAACGGCTGAGTAATGACTCCTGGAGCAAAACACCATGACTTCAGGAAGGTCATTCCAGGGGAATAGTTGAGAGGTGTCATTTTCTGTTCTGAGGGTCTCTGTGTCCCCTTGCATTCCCAGCTGGTCCACTTCAATGGTCCATAGATAGGACTTCACAGCTAGTGAAGTGAGGACAGGAATTACACTCCTCACTTTGGTTGTGTGCCACTTTGCTGCCCTCACACAGTGAGTGCTTAAATGATAAAAAAAAAAGATAGCCTAAATACAACATACATTTTTTATTATTATTATATTATTTTAAATTAAGTTGTCATATACTGGTGAATGGGCCTGATGCACAAAGAAATGCCACATGGGGGCGCCAGCTTACACGGTATCGGTGCTTCCACTTCCACTCTGTCCTTTTGCCAGTGTTGCTCTGATTCACAGGCAGAGAATGGGTGGTGGTGGGACAGGGGTTAAATGAAGGGCATGTAAATCCTCTGCAGACTAAGTGGTCATTGTCTTCCCTGGACCAAGTTGTGTTTCTCATTGAAGAGCCACATCTGACTGCTCTTGAGGAAGTCTCTAATTCATCTGAGAATCAACAAGCTCTGATTGCAGGAGATGGGAACAGTATGCAGGTGTACGTGTTTGAGTATGCAACATGTGCATATTAAAAGCACAAGACATACACACACACACACACACACACACACACACACACACACACACACACACACACACACACACACACACACACACACGCACACACACAAAACCTGAATTTGAAAATGTAATATATACATGCTTTTCTTGGATCACAGTATGTGATTGTGGATGGCAGTATGATAGTTCCAGTATATGAAGCCCTTCATCTGTGTTTCTGTTTGACTGCGACCCAGATTTCTCTGGGGGAAGTACACGCTGTGTTACTACATATTGTTCAGTTAGCGGTTATTGTCCCTCTGTGTGTTGGTCAGTGCCAGGAGTCAGTGCCAGAGGAGCTTTTACAACTGTCCCCGTCATATTTTCAGAGGCGATGACAAGCGCAGAGGAATGAGTTGCTTTTCAGAAAAAGGCGAACAATTATTGTTTGGTATTTTTATTGGTGCAGAAGAGTTTTAAAAATACAAATGATTGTATTTTTATGGTGGTCACGCTCTGTGCTGGTCTCCTTTTGTGTTTTGCTGCTATGATTTCTCTGGAGTGGCCACAGAGTTCTAGTTCTTATAGCTTGGATGGAAAACAGACGGGTTCGACCGGGTTTGTGGTTCTGCTCCGGAACAGGCTGCTTTTAGATCCCAATTCTTCGCCAGAGACACAGGGCCCTGATACTGTTTCACTAACGTCTCTCCCATTACATTAGAAGTCAGCTTGTCCTAATCATGATCATGCTGTACAGACTGCAAACGCAACGCGCCACCACAGGCTCCCAGTGGATTTCAAAGCCCACTTAACAGAGAATCAAAATAGTTTTGATGACAACTGAAAACGTTTAAGCTTCATGTGAATGCATGTCAGCCATTGTTTGACACTTCAAATTCAATATTTGTCACTCATTTGAGAATGAATAAATGCCACAGTGCCAAATTCCAATGCCAGGGATAAATCATAAACAATTTTGAGTCCAGCCAGCATCACCAAGTTTATTTGTAAACCATTTTGTACATTCTTTTCATTTTGCAGTACTGCCATCTTTCCTTAAAATGGCAGCTGCAAAGGCAATTCTTGTGTGGCAAATGACTGGTAATGAAACTTCTACGTCTCATCACCTCTTAACTGTGTACTTTACTATTCAGTTCTATTTTGGAACGACAACTGGCCATGTGAAAACTAAAGTCAAGGTCAGTACAAGGTAACTGTGCATCGACACACCCTCTTTTATAGAGAAGCTGTTCCTGTCCTATCAGCTGGTTGATAAGGTTATCAGAGTCAAAGGAGTATGGATGTAAACAGTCGGCAGCCTGCATGTGTGTGGGAGATGACATAGACGGACGTCATGGTTTCCCAGGAGGACATACACACTCAACTGAGACAGACAGTCCACACCGCACGCCGAGTCGTGGTAGCTGCTTTATCGTAGGTGGTCTGCTGCAGCGGGAGGTGTGTGTGGTTGGAGAGTAGGATGACATATGCACCGTGGTTTAATGATAAAAGCCTGTGTGTGTGTGTGTGTGTGTGTGTGTGTGTGTGTGTGTGTGTGTGTGTGTGTGTGTGTGTGTGTGTGTGTGTGTGTGTGTGTGTGTGTGTGTGTGTGTGTGTGTGTGTGTGTGTGTGTTAATTCTAGAGAGTGATGCGGGAGTATAGTTTGAGGTACTAGAGAGAGATAAAATGAAAGACTGCTGTTCTCATCATAACAATGGAGCTACTGGAAGGGAGGCCCCCCGCTCTCTCTCTCTCTCCCTCTCCCTCCCAGACGGGCGTACGGACTGCCCTGTGTCTCCCCCTGTCCACAAAAGGCATTTCTCTCCAAGGAGAGTATGTTTTGACTTAGAAGAATTCTGACAGAATTCCTCGCCCTCTTTCCCATATCCGTGACTCACGTGATTCGTTCTCATCCGCCGCCGATACAATGTTTGAGTTGCGTTGAACTTTTCGCTGCACAATTTCACAGAAGGCGACAACAAGGCTAAACGTTTCATCGAGGGGTTGTTATTTTGTGCGTCCAGGCCAAAGCAAACTTACGCCCGGTGAAGAATGTAATCATTTATCTAAGACCAGAGGCAATATACTAAATTAGGCCTGAAATAGGGCCCTGTGGTGCCCGTAGTGACAGGGAGCTAGTCCGAGCATGAGTGCATGTGTATATGTTTCGATGTGTGTTTAGGAGAACCGGGTATGTCAAAGCTACTGAGCTGCTGCAACTGAAGGGCCGAAAGCCAGATAGTTGGTTTGTTTGTACTTCCTCCTCTGTTTACTGTGTATTCACCGGTGCTTCATGATGTGGAGATCGTGAATGTTGTAAAGTGCTTAGCTTTAGCGCTCAAGTGCAAATGTCCCTTGGAAAAACTCACTTAAATTGACCAAAATATAGGAGAATAAGTAAACCCATATAAACCTCGATTCTCTCAGTTCCTTTTTTCTCTCATAGTACCCGTCCTAAAATCCCATCTAACACACCCATGGCAATCATGAATTGCTGGGAATTTAATCTGACTCTGGTATAGTGTGAAGCTTTCCCATCATTCCCTGTAGGGTTTCATGTCGCTATCGCTTGTGGAGCGACCTACCAGAGCCTTCAGCTTGGTTTGTGTAATGACTGCCATTAACCTATCAAGATCTGCCGAAGGGTTCTGGCTGCTTTTTCCCACCCCATCCTGCCACTTTCCCTCCATTGCCAAAACCAAGATGGCTCCTTTTAAATCTATGCTCGTGCCCTCCGGGGAGCGCAGAACACCAAAGTCTACAGTCTAATTGGATTCATTTGTAAAATAGCTCTGGAGATTTGGAAATTATCTATCTATGTACCCATGACTGGAATGTTAGTTCATTCTCCCCACTGGGCATTTTTTTTACCCTGTCACCATTTCAGTTAAAAATGTGGTCTCTCGGTGGCCTCAAGTGCTTTTTCTTGTTTTTATTGGATTCTCATGTTCATTAAATAATGAATTCTTTTCAGTGCATGTGCCTTTTTCTTTTGTACAACTCAAGCTCTGATCTGAGAGAGGACCACTTGGGTCAAATGTGGTATTAATGCTTTGCAGCAGTGAGTGAATGGTGCTTTGTCTGTCTGTGGAAAGAAAGAAAAAAAACACTAAAGAAGAGTCGGCGTCAGGAAAATAGATGCTCTGTGCCAGTGTGTATAGGTCTTTAGGATTCTTAGAGAGTCTATCCACTTTTCAAATTGAACTACCCTCTTTGTATCAGGATTATATTAATGAAATAGTATAAATGAAGGTAGAGTCATGCTTTTAAAAATAATAAGGCGCAAGCAAGTCGCCTTGTTCTGTCACCAGATGTGCTGTCCCTTTGTTACTAATTTGTAGACCTCAGGAGTCTCATTGCATTGGACTGTGTCCTGCTCCAGCTGCATCTGCTAGTGTTTTGTTTGGTACAGCCCGGAGCGTTTTTTTTTTTTTTTTTTCTTTTTTTTGTGTTGGTGTGTGTGTGTGCCTGTGCATGTGTGTTTGTGCCTGTGCATGTGTGTTTGTGCTTGTTTGCGTTCTGTTTTGCTGAAGTTCATCAGATAAAGGCTGTTGAACACCACAACTGGCTATTATGCCACCACTTTATCGACATGAGGTTAGCCACAGAAAGGCAGATGCAGAGACAAAGTGCCGCAAGTCGCATGACCTCTTAGTATAACACTAATGAACTGGTACGGATGCTGATTTGGTCACAGTATCCAAAGGCTGCGCTGTTTACACCTTCTACTCAGTCAGCAGTAGAATTAACCCCTTCCTTCTTAATTGACCTTTGAGACACAGCCTAGAATGGAAGACATCAGAGTAGGAAATTGCAGAAAGCAACCATTGATTGTATAGATTCATCAGCATTCAAAGGGGTGATTCCTTTGTCTGACACTTTTGTAGCACAAGGACTCCAGTCCCAACAGTCCAGTGGGGATACACTGTACAAGGGCTGCTACCTCTAAACCTATCAGCCAATGATTCTTTGAATCTTTGTGATTGTTGTTACGTGCTTGTTTCCTATCTCTATGCTAATACACGCTGCTTCTGTCTTTCTCCCGCCTTCTTTTGTCCAGATCGAGAACCTGTTGGAGCAGTTAAAGGACAAGGACAAACAGCTGGCAGGGTTGAGGGAAAGGGTTCAGGGCCTTCAGACGGACTCCAGCAACACAGACACAGCACTGACCACACTGGAGGAAGCCCTGTCAGAAAAGGTACAGAACAGAGGGAGGGATGGAGGGAACATGAGGATGGCCTCGCTAAAGAGAAAAACAAATGACAAGACAAAAAGGGTAAATGGTCCAGTTTGAGGATCGGAAAATGGATAAATAAAATAATGACGAACCAAGAAATGAAACCATTACAACCACCACTTGTTCTGGAATGTCCTGAAATGTTTTTACTCGTTGAGGTATGCCGTTCTTTCAGGAAGCTGTTATATAGCATTCAGCTTATATAAGTTGCATGCTTTGCTATGACTCATTGCCATTATTCACAGACAGCCCCTACACATGTATAGAGCATGGGCCACACTATGATGTGTCCTCTCTGAAAACAGTAAGGAAGAGAAGGTCTAAGAGGGGAGCACACAGAAAGGGAAATAGTCCCCGTCTATAACTGCACTGGACGCACAGTAGGGAGTGAATGATCTATAGAATAAGAGGAGGACAGAAGGGGGAGGAATAAAAGGATGGAAAAGTGGAATGGTAGAGGAGGCACAGCCCTGATTGAAGAGGTGTCCTCCGAATTAAAGTGGGGGGATGCATGGGTGAGGCAGAGTAAAAAATGTGTAACTTCTGCAAGATATATGAAAGAAGAAGAAGAAAAGGGCCGGCAAGAGAATTACACTAACAAATAATCAGGCAGGAATGGACATTTTGTAGCATATAGAGGTCAAAAATGAGCAACTCTGAGTGAACATATTGATAGATACAGTGCAGATACAACGTTGCCATATAACCTCAATGGGATATGCATGGTCCTTGTCCAATGATGGTAAAATATCTTGTAATAGTGAGTTTGTATATAACTCTGTTAAACTGTTCCGCAATCTATGCACATTTTCTACCACTTTATCAATCTGCTCCATTATTATATATTTTTTTACCTAACCCCATGCATAGCCTCAGACCATAGTATAATAGGCCCAGCATTGTATGCATCCCTATGGATAGGAGGATGCATTGCAGCGTAAGAGCAACTGAACAACTGCCATGATGTGAATCAAGGTCAACTATGTAAACTTACTCCACATGGGTGTAAGGGAGAGTGGATGGGCTGGATGTTGGCCGTAAACATTCAGCGTTTGTTGTTTCCTGGCAACATGATAGAGCAGCTGGTCTCCATAAAGCTTCACCTCAACACTCCTGAGCTAGCATGCTGCCACTAACACTAAAAGATGAATGGGCTCGCTGGCCACTGTGGTGTTTTGTTTTCAGTTTTACTTGCACATATACCCAATAAAACTCAATTGACTATTCCCGAAGCTGGGATGCTAATGCTCATGGTATTCTGCTTTTCGTCTCGACACAAGGCTTTAGAGATGTGTTTATGAATTTGAAAATAGAGAAAATTTGATGTCATAAACTGTAATGACCATCACCATTGAGAGGTCAAATCCTAGTACAGCAACAATCCTATATGCACTCTATACCTTGAACTGATTGGCTTTATTTCAGAGGGATGCGCTCGGTTGCATGTTGTTGCTAGCATGCATTTGTTGTTACCACTATTGTGGCTAACTGTGCTGTTGACCTGCATCAATACAATTTGATGTAACGTATTATGAAGCGTATTGCAAATGCCAGTCACTATATACAAGTGTGACTTCAGTGCTCTGCCTGAGGTAATGCTATGCATAACACTGACTTAATACAATTAGATTTGTCAGGAAAAGCTCATGTTGTTTGAGGGTGCTCTCAATGAAATCGAACACTGATGGAGATTTGAGAGAGCTACTTCCCCAAAATGTTTGCTCCATGCCTTATAAGTATTAGCAGCAGGGAAGCATTGGCATTAGTGAAAAAATAAGTCCCGATTTCAAAGGGAAATATTGTACACTAAATCCCTACCTAACCTATGATAAGTAACAAGCATGGTGTATTTCTGTTCACCAGCAAAGCCCTCTCATTTGAGATATAGCATGCATGAGCTAATACAATAACTAATTCAAACTATGAGCGGAAAATATGCCTAAACCCAATTCAAACCATACAAGAGTGTCCAATTTTCACTTTGGGCATTAGCGACAAGGTAAGTGCTCGAACATATACAATTTGCTTGCCTGATGATACCAATACTAATCGTGTGATTACACATATTGCAGATTACTAGAGATTGTCATCAGCACAACATCACCTGCAAGCATTTAGAAGCAGTAAGTGCTGTACTGAGCCACAATATACAATGTCACTGGCAATAAATGAAAGAAAGAACAGCACAGCAGCAGATGCATAGCTCAGAGCCCGGCATGATGGGGAGTGGAAATCCAGTGAAAAGTCTGAGGTTGCAAACCAACAAAAACCAGAAGAAATCTCAACTGGATGGACAACAGGCTAAGAAACCGGACAGAAAACAAATAACAAAAGACACTCTGTGCTTAACCATTATTTATTGTTAGTAAATTCATCCAAAATGCGAAGCACAGACTGTGCCATTCAGCAAAGTTATTCCTTTGATTGTGTATTATGATTTAATTTCATTGAACTACACTGAATTTATATCCATTCAATTATGAAGGTTGTCTTATGTGTGTTTTATTCTGTTGGCAGCACACTGACCAACACAGTATACTATAGATGTTTTCTCTAAAACAGCTTTTTATCACTTAAGTCTGTTTTTGTTGCCGACAGACTTTGAAATGAATAGCATAATGGCACAATAAACTGTAAATCCCTTTTTTTTGCCTTGGCCCATCTGTTTACCCAGAAACCACTTCTGATGCAGCCTACATATAATTCAGCTGTGATGAGGAGAACGTTGGCGAGCTTTTCAGACGTTGTGGTCAACACAGGGTGTGTGTAATGTGTTTACAAGAGTGAGTGTGTGTGTTGCTAATCACACACCCTGTCACAGACCTGCTCTTGGAGCCAGTCGCTAGCCACAGTGCTGTGGTTCTAATTAACAGGCCAGGGCATTGTGCCCAAACCTAGATCTGCTCTTTGGGGTGTGTGTCTGTGATGCTGCATGTCTGCGCTTTTTTCTGTGTTTACGTATTCTCCACACTTAAGCCATGTAGAGGCAGGCTTTATTATCACATCCCGGGCTCCTTCCCTAAACCCCAAACATCCTACAGATATTTCATAATGTGGGGAACACACCCAGGACCGATTAGCCATGTGGTCTCTCTTCTCTCTCTCTCACCCTCTCTTCCAAAGCCCACTATGCAGTGCGTTACTTTGCCAGGTCTAGTTAGTGGGTGTATTTGTCCAATTACCCAGGGGTTTAAAGCTGCCAATCATGCGGCGATGCCACATCGTAAAGCCTCATTGCTGAGCTGTGCTCTGTGCCTAAATAAACACCTGAGTAAACACCTTGATAATCACTTCAGTCCGCACCTTAACACACACACACACACACACACACACACACACGTACACCTTAACACACACCTACTACACACACCTTGCATGCTCCGCCACCCATGGTGTGGACCTGGTCTCAGGCCAATGCCCAAAGTCATGATCCTCGCTCCGTCCCCATGTGATCAGAGAATAGAGACAAAATATGATGTAAACATTCCAGCTTGGCAATGTGGAATGGTTAGGAAGTGATCTACATCGCCGTCCAGTCCGTTTAACAATAAATCTGTCTCCGTCCCTCAACCCTCCCCCTCTTTCCTCATTCTCTTGCTTTTCTACAGCACTTGGCTCTGATATCCTCGTGTTCCTGCTATTATTCATAGAAGTTTAATTTATGATGGGCATTCACAAGTTTTTCTTTCGCCTCACTTTTGCGAAGCATGCTGCCGCACCTTTCCAGTGCAGGACTAACTCAAACTTTTCAAGAATTATATAAAAGGGTCTCTTATCACACATGGAATGGCAGACGATATGTTGCCCACTGAATGCAAAACAACATCCATTTTTAAGATTACATGTAGATGATAGATATGTTGGGCCTTGACTATATATTCCTACCCTGCCCTCTCACCAAAGGTTATTTTTCCCCGTGTCCTTCCTCTATCCCTCTATCTCAGGAGCGAGTGATTGAGAATCTGCGTGATCAGAAGGAGAGGGACGACAGGGTTCGGCAGGAGGAGCTGGAGCGTCTGAGGAAGGAGAACCAGGACCTAAAGGACAGACTGTCCGTCCTGCAACCTCAGAACCTGTCCCAGAGTCAGCCTGTTAACACTGGCCTCACTCACAACCAGAGGCCTGATGGAGAGGTCAGTATGGCTTGTTTCAATGTAGTTATGGTAAACCTAGGATGTGGTATTGTGTTTCACAATAACAGGAGTGTGTGTGTGTGTGTGTGTGTGTGTGTGTGTGTGCGCGTGTGTGCGTGTGTGTTTGTGCTATATACTCAGCTTTTCGGCTACTGTTGTAATCATTCCCCCAAATGTTACATTTAGTCTGAAATAACCAAATGACTAAATACATTTAGTCACGGCTGAAGCAGTGTGCATGCTGATAAGAGCACTGTACAAAACAACTTGAGATGTTTGAGTCTGGTATGTTTCTAGACTGCAGGAAAACAACCATCAATACTTCATTGTTATCCCATCATAACAGATTTGCACATGCTGCGACACTTGTGCCAAGCTCTCCATCGAGCCAAAACACAAAATCAAATTTCACAGACATCGTATAACAAATAATAAGCATCTTTCTCAAAACATTTGACTGTTGATACTTCAGAAGAAGTGCATGACACTTTATAATTATGTTTTATCGTACAAAAAGAATTAAAAGAATTTTACTTTTACAGCCAATGTGCAGTGGTTGTAATATGCTACCTGTACCCTGTATTTACACTGCTTACATCTACAGTTATAGTAATTCCACTCTCTTACCTCCCTGTGAGCATCCACAATATTGTTAGCAACTAGCAAAGGGCCTGCCTGCACTTTTGTCCCGAAGGATAAAGGGAAGAATTAAAAGATATGATTTATGGACGTAAAAGATCCCTCTATCCCTGTCCGGGTGCCAAGTCAGAGGCCTTGCTTTTCTCTCTCTCTCTCTCTTTTTCCTCTCCTAGGCTTACAAGCCAGGACAGACTCTCGCCCTGCCAGAATTTATGAGAATGTTTTCTTTTGTACTCATAAAAAGCATACACACATCTCATTCCTGCGAAATGATATCTTGTTGAATGTTGACGAGGCACCACATGAAAGGGACGGCAGCTCAATACCCCCCTTGTAGCCAGCAGATTCACACTCCGACAGAAGTGTTGCCATAATTGGACTATTTTGTTTACTCGCCGGCAATCAGTCCTGATTATGTAAACTCTATAAAGGGGAATGATGTTTGTGTGTTTATGCTTGTGAGTATCTGTATGTGTGTGTGTGTGTGTGTGTGTGTGTGTGTGTGTGTGTGTGTGTGTGTGTGTGTGTGTGTGTGTGTGTGTGTGTGTGTTTCTATTCTGTGCCAAGTGCAGAAACAACTGTTGGTGGTGTGTGTCTGTGTGGATGCGTGAGGATCTGCATGTACTCCAGTGTGTTTGATCCCATTGTAGTGCAGTGGAGTGTGACAGGGTTGGGAGGCTGTAATACTAGTAGGTCAGAGGTAGAATGACACAGCCCATGAGATTAGAATCTGATTAAACTCACCTTACTCACGCACAGACACATTAACATGCTCACATTCACCTCAGTGCCGTCAACCGTTGTATAACCACACGATTTGATGCTGACAGGCACGTGTACTTTTGATCTAAATACTGGGACACTGCTGAATTCTGATATTGCTGTGCACCGCACAAAACTTAGGCGTTGCAGATGGGAATCCAGCACCAATGAAACTGAAATGATATAGCTCCAAGCCTTGGTCAAACACCACACTTTGCACTTTTCTGCCTCCCGGGGATTTTTTTGCACCATCACCGAAGCAAACCTAGCTTGTACTACAATACTGAACAGGCTTTAAGTTTGTTTCTAAAGAGGGCTGTCCTTGCTCCTATTGCGCCTATTGAAATTGAATCCATGTATTGCAAGTTGCTTTGGACAAAAGTACCTGAACAAAGATCTTTAATGTAATAATGTGATGTAACATTACAAAAGAGGAGCCTGGCCTATTTACATATAGGACATTTCTTTATTGTACTACTGTATTGCCTTGCCTTATTTGGTATCATTATACAATGGCTGATTATACAGGCTTAATATAACCAAATAGTTACAGTAATCCAATTATTGTACAAGCAGTGTCCACAATTGATGTTATTCCCACAAACCTCGAAAAATGGAGACATTTTAGCTTGTAGGCCTGACACCGCTGATACCTCTATACCGCAATTTACCTCTCATGCAGATGTAGAGTTTGTGTTTGCAATCAGGTCGTGTACACACAGTGGCCCACTCACTGAATCAGCAGATGTTTGTACTACTGACTCAGTCAAGCTGTTTCGCGGCGCTTTTTATCTTGACCTCAGACCCTGTTGACTTCACGGCATCCTCATCCTCTTCCCATAAAACAGTATTTGTTGATTCCGAGGTTAATAAAGGACTTCTGGAACCAAACACTTGCTCTTCAAAGAGGGGGAAAACACAGTTAAGAACCTCAGGGAATGCGTTGACCTTTCCAAAGAGGGTTGGCCTTGAATCAGCAAGGAGGCACCACACCTCAACTTTTGAGTCCCATTCAAAAGTCTGTTTGGCCTTTTAAAGCCAGGCGGATATGGTATCTTCTTACCCTTTTTTTGTTGCTTTTATTCCCTCTCTTTTGTTGTTCTATGATGAATATATACTTGGATTGAATGCTGTCACGTCTAAGATAAATAGAGACGGATGTATCACCTTTAGGACCTTTAAGACCTTTCTCAATGCTACAACCAGCCTGCAGTGTGGCCGCTGTATCCTCTAACCGGGAGTTAAATAACCCAGTGCTGATTCTGGTGGCCACACATATTTAACTTATTTGTAATATTTACACTACAGAGACATTTCCAGGAATGATAATAATAATTTCAGTGACCATATATGTAATCGTATCTTTGCTGGCCTCCCCCTCCTGTCATAATATCACAAATTCCTGTCGGACCCGCCGTCCTCTCAGCCCCTTGCTTTCCTCCTGTCTGTGTTTTCCCCTAAAAGACCATAACAAACTCTGCTCCACTTAGGCCTAATGCATTTTGCTCAAGCTAAGATTGGGTTTGATGTGTGTGTGCTCCAGTGAGTATAAGGCTAGGTGTGTGGAGGTAATGGCCGTGGGGACGAGGTAAACAATGACTCTGCTCGCCTTCCAGAGGGGGCCAAGCGTTCGCCATTTTGTAATCCTTTGTACAGGCCACACATGCATTGACAGTCTAATGGGGCAATGAAAGGTTACATTTATTAGACAGCTTGGTCAAACTCATATCCATGGATACACATGTACGTGAGCATATTTTGCACACAAAATATGTGTTTACAGAAAACAAAACAAAACAAACATAGTCTCCGATAATGTCATCATCGGCACTTGGAATGGATGTTTTAATATTTATGAGTGTATTTATGCTAAGCTACATCATCATGCATGCCTCAATCTAAGGTGCATGAAGTAAAAACCTTTCAAACATTTAGTTGTGCTCCATATGCTGCGCCCGTGGCTATATCTTCCATATGCAGGGGCCAACTCTGCATATGGTTTAACCGGTGGCTTTTTTATAATGGGAACAAGGCATTTGTTCAGATTGGCTAGTGGTAATAGTTAACAGACACTCCTTTTTTTATCTAATGACAGACTCAAGCAGAGCTACATGTACAGTCCCAGACTTATGTAGACCTAACAATAAATTGCTCAGTGTGTGTGTGTAGGTGTGTGTGTGTCTGCGTTTGCGCGTGCTCACTTGATGATGTTTAAACGAGTGGCCTCAGCTGTTTCAACAAGTTGAACAATCTTCGCAAACACTGCAGAGACAGAGAGAAGTAAAAAAAAAAGAAAAAAAACGAGAGAAAGAAAGAGGGGAGAAGTAAAGCGAAAAGATAATTCTAGGTTACAAACTTCCTCTGGGATATTTTTTTCTCAGAGAACAAAGAATCCATCAGTGTGACTTGTTTTTTTTGTTTTTTTTTCAACATTTCAATCAGAAAAAGAAAAAAAGAAGTGAGACGTTTGGTGGTCTCATAAAATCGCAGCCAAACAGAGGGAACAGACGGTAATTTTATAATGATAATGACTGAACTCAAAAAACTTCACATGATAGACACCCCCGGGGAGGCAACCGATAGAAGCAAACCACAGAGATGCAGACAACAGAGGAATCCAGGGTGTGTGGGGGATCGGGGGGTGATGAAGGGATGAGAGCGGATAAGGCTACAGTTAGATTGTGACCCCGGACCACATATTCAGGGATAGACTTACAGTACCTTATCCTTCAGGTTTCAAAGCTACCCCATGCTGTATGATCTCACCTGTAACCCCCCCTGTCATTGTGAGTGTCCAATATTTCAGCCTTTCAAACTACTCTTAATTCTAATTCAGTATTCAAATTTTTTTCATCTGTTATATATTTTTGTTATATTCACTTGTAGGTGCCAGCCAAAGTAGATGGGCTACCAGCGCGAAGCCCCACGGTATGGTTCTGTTATGCCTTTCTGCCTATGTTTGTTTGTCTTTGCATTTGTGTGTGCGTGCATGTGCAGGAGAGGCCATTTTAGGACATCCTCAGACTGTTGCTCTCCATTGCCAGACTTAGCTTAGCATTAATCGGTCGGACCTGTACAGTATGTTGTCATGGCTTGGCTCGACATCCACTCTGCTATTTGTCATTTTCAGCTATACTTTTTCCATTCCTTAGCTGCACTTGGTCAGCCTTAGCGGTTGTTTGTACACTTAAGCAGCATTTCACCAGCCTCAGCAGTTCCAGTATAATGGAGTCGAGGCTTATCACTTTTATTGTTACGTATATTTGTATTACTGGGGGGCTTTTTTTCGATTATGGTGCGGTTGGACATTTTATTTGTTTATTTTCTTGACTAAAGTACATTTTTATGTTGCTAGAAATGATCTAAAACTACTCTACAACTGGTTCATGAGGAGTGCTGAGGAAGAATGTGCTATTCAGTTTGCTGACAGAACAGATAAAGCTAATGGATGTTGAAGCAAGTGTGACAAATTGCCGTTTAAACTGAAAGTTTAGCTTTGTTTGAAAAAAAAGCAGCACTTGAACAACTGAGTCTGAGGTTTCCCTAAAGTGGCCAGAGTAAATGTGCTTTGATACTGCTTCATTAATAATTAAAGCTGTGTGCATTGTGGCTATCTTGGTACCTTATGGGGGCGGCTGTGGTGAAGTGGGTAAGGCGGACGTTCACTGGGTTGCAGGGTCAGTGGTTCGATACCCCTTCTCGGTGCCACATTTCGAAGTGTCCCTGGGCAAGACACTGAACCTTAGATTGCTCCCGATAGTTATCTTGCACCCTGCGTG
>NC_137211.1:14532902-14557902 GCF_949987685.1 Ammodytes marinus | reverse complement strand
TGTGTGCTGATTGGACTTCTGTGTGAGACTGTGTGCGAGATGCTTCTGGGCAGAGGATGAATGTCTTTTTAATCAGAGTTTCTGTTTCTGTTGGAGTTGGCTCAGGTGGCCTATGAACCACTGTATCTGGATGGATGGAGAAGAGGGGGAAGAACAGATGAGGAAATAGACACTTTCTCATTCAGTTGGCAACACAGCAGAGAGAGTCAAAGATAAATGTAGGCAACAGGTCACTGTAATAAATACCGTCCAGCACAGGGGGGGAGACAGCTGGAGGGCCGTTACATAGCTTAGATCGGTCTGGTGATCTGCAACCCCTCAGTGATAACATTAGTTAATTTATTGTCGGTGTTTTATTTATCGTTCTGTGTGTAGGTGTTGTTCCAAGCTAATCTGCCTAAGTGAGCAGGGATACTGAACAGGCATTGCATCTGTATCGGCTGTTAACACTAATGCTTATTGTTGGATTTGTTAAGTAGAGCTGTGAAATTTCAGGGTTACTGATCTCTCTTGCAAGCAGATATGGTGGACTGTAAGGGCAAGATGAATACATGCCATAGCATGACATACCGGGAGTGAAGCATTCTAATCTTTTCCCCTATGCATTCACTTCAGTAGCATTTTGAGTGTATGCCCTGCATCATGTTTCGACCTTTTGTATGGACTTGGTAACATGGTATTGCAAGTCTTAAAAGTACAAGGAAACAGATCCAGGGAATGGCCAATTTCGAAAACAGTTTTACTTAACCTTGAACATTGGGAGTAATACACATACTTAAGAGGCTGTTGCTTTCCAGGATATGCAATTTTTGGAAATTTGAGATATAAGTGGGACAGAAATTGTTTTAACATGAAAATGAATTCTATATATTTATCTTATTCCTTCACCCCTTCTTTTATGGCCATATACTGTTAACTATTGTAATCATTTTGTATGGTATTTTTCTTAATGTTGGTCCTGTAATGTCAATGTTCGCGGGAACTAAACTTGGAATAAATAAATTAGCCCCCCCAGTCCCACCACTTTACAGCTATTGACATGGTAAGCCCTCTGGTGTGTTAGGGAGCGTTTCAGGAAAAGGAAATGCATGTGTTTGCATGTGTATACAACACAAACATATCCTTTTTTTAATTCATCTGACCATAATCAAACTCCAGATGACGAGAGACACATTCTTTTGACACACACACACACACACACACATTGTATGCATGCACGCCAATACATCCAAAGTCTCTGTTTATAATTTTTCTACATTAAAATGTTTGTAAACAGTGTGTATTTGCAGGTGTTCATACAATTTGTAATGGCCATTTTAGCTTTGCCAATGACCCATCAACTTCCTGCTTTAACTGTAGAAACATAGACAAGCTGCACCTGCTCCGGAAAAGAGGGGGTTTCATAACACAAATATCAGATACATAGACAATGAGCGTCATACGATGGATCACGTTACATTTTCTCACAGTTAAGCATGTGGACACACAATCAGACTAACAGCTTTTTCCTTTTTCAACCTCTTTTCTGTTTCACCCTGTCCCACACAAACAGTATATGAAGGCAACCGACAGGAATACGGTATTTGTATTGCGAAAAGACATGTCTGAGGACGATGAAGCATATATCAGTAATAAACAGACTCGTTCTGTTTGGATCTCTCAGCACTGCATCAAGTCAAGAGTCACAGATAAAACCCCCAACTGCTTCACACTACACTTACATAGTCAATTACTTCTCCTTTTCCGGTACACCACCTCTATTTGTGCTAGATGATGTGAAAAATGCACTTCATTCAGATCACATCGGCCTCTTATTCCTTTATATTGTGTAACCCAGCAGCAGCCTGCTTGGAATCAGAGGATTGCGTTCATTAAAATAGAAGAGGATAAGACTAAGAAAAAAAATAAGAATTAAGAATTATGAAGGGGAGATAAAAAAAATGTGTATTTGGTTTGAGGTGATTGCCCCTTTCAACATTTATTTACCCAGGAAAAGTCTAACTGAGAACTCATACTCTTTTTACTAGCTACACCCTACTTAATATTCACCGTTTCCCACATTCAGAGCTGGGAGTGGCCCAGTGTGACCGCAGCTTCCTGCTGTTGGCCACTCAGCGGCTCTACGTGAGCCATTCACTCACTCTCTGTGCCTTGCTGAAGGGCACGCCAGCAGTAATCCTTGAGGGAGGTCATTCATTTCCTTTTTTTAATGCCCTTCTTTATGGGTTCTAAGAGTCTGAAAACGAGAGAAAAAAACAAGAAGAGGAAAATAATGTAAAAGGGATCTTAGGGAATAATGAGTGTAAGAGAAAAAGAAAGAATGATAGAGACATGTATGAAGAGAGATATACAAAGTTTAAATAAAAACAAACGAGCTGTGCCTTGACAGCCAAAAAAAGCCGAGCTGCTTATTTTGGAAGGCGGATGTGTGGACTGCTCCAGGTGAAAGAGGAAATGTGAAAAATGACTTATTACGCTCAGTTTAGGAAATGGTTGGACTCATGCACAGTGCGCGCTCACTCTCTCTCTCACTTAATCTTTCTAAGAAATGTCACGGCAATAAAATACTATTTTCCCCAAATGAATTTACTCATTTCGGCATTCAACAAATCACAGTTCCCCTTCATATTTTCCGTTCCCATGCAGCCCGGTCCCGTCTGCTGCGTTTTCACACTCTGCGTGCCCTCATTTGCCTTCACATTGGTCTAAAACACTTACTTCATTTTGCACCGATGGTTGTGATGGGGGTGTATCAGCTATCAGAAGGGACCAGCGTGCCTGCTGGTTTATACACCTGTGCCAGCAGAGGCTGTGTGTGATAGCTGATATGCCCTCATGGCAAGATTGTCCTCCATGGACATGCCTCTGAGCTTATAAAAACACACACAGAGACATCAAAAGAACATAGTATAAACAGATTCTTCTTCTCCTCCTCGCTGTGTAAATATGCGTGCACATGGACATTCTGTGTGTGCACATCATTCATAATGGTAACAGAATTTAATTATTAACTTTATTTTACGCCACACTTTTCATAACCCGCTCTTAAAAAAAGTGTTAAAAAAAGGAAACACTAAAATAAGTAAGAGACATCAAACGACAGGCCTGATAAACTGATTAACACTGTGTGTGGCTGTTTTTGTGCAAATAAAAAATACTGGAAAAAAGAACTTCCATCCTGCATAATGCTCTCTCTTATTATACATTATTATAAATATGTACATTTCCTCAAAGATTTTCAAAGGCACTATTTCACTTTTTATCGTCTTGTTAGGTTTATTATTTCACAATAATTGCACTCCAAAAACATCACTCATGAAAGATGACACACATGCACGCACACACAAACGCATACACACACACACACACACAAACACACACACACACACACACACACACACACACACACACACACACACACACACACACACACACACACACACACACACACACACACACACACACACACACACACACACACACACACTATTCTAAGAGCTGTGACAGCAAATATTTGCCCATATGTGGGGGCAGCTTGTAGGTTTTGCCCAGAGTAAACACACTCTGTGTGGATATGGAATAATAATGTGGCGCATTTTAGCAGCTGCTTGGTCACAGCTTGTTTACAGTGTCGGAGGGTTGTCTTAAGCGCTAATTTGTCACTGTCAGATTTCTCGCACTTTCTATGCTAGTGTGAAGGGCTAACTGGGAGCTCAAAGAATGTGTTGTGATTCTATGTTCAGAGTGTTTTTGGGAAGATATAGATTGTGTATAAGGGCAGCTGTGCATGCATACCATATAGTATATATATATATGTATAGTTGTGTGTGTCTGTATGTGTGTGTGTGTGTGTGTGTGTATGTAATATGTGTGTGTGTGGACGTGTGTGTGTGTGTGTGCCATAGTTCTGTGGCTAAGTAAGTTCGGTAAATGACAAGAAGCAGGTCTTAGTGCGGAGGTAAACACACAGCCATCCTGGTTGGTTAATACACGGTCTAGCTCTGTAATCAGCACCTCAGCTACTCACAACACTGACAGCAGATTTATTATCCAGTGTGAGTGTGTGTCTCTGGCAGTGTCTTTTTACAGAACACACGCCCTTTTGTGTGAGAATGTGTGTTTGTGTGTTTGCATCTCCTGTCTGCATGTGTTTGTGTGTTTGGTTGTTGACAGATTTACACTGCAGCGTCTCACCTCCATCTGTCAAGTCTTGTCTTGTCCCAGTCTGCCATGTTACTGAGAGCAGACGTACGCTCAGCACTCCTCTGCTTTACTGTATACACACTCTTTACGTGAATGATGCAATACACTGGCCTCGTTTAACTCTAATCAGAATAAAGAAACAAAAAAATGTATGTGAAAAAAACAATACATGTACAACTGTATTTTTATAGTTTGGATAATTAACGTTCTCCAACAATAGCAGCACACATTCAGAAAAACAGTTTTTTAAGTAAACTTGGGCCGTTGTATATTAAGCACAGGATGTGTGCATGGATTCTTACATACACCATGGCCATATCATGTCAAATATGTGTTTGTCATGGCTTTAATGATTGATTTACATTTATTGTATTTATTGATCCATCTTTCTCTATCTTCAGGCAAATCAAGTCTCCTAACATCCAGAAGCAGATGGTGCCGGGTGAGATGAGGAAAGATCCACATCCACATCCACACTCTTTATCGCAGGTTTGGATATGTGTGTGTGTGTGTGTGTGTGTGTGTGTGTGTGTGTGTGTGTGTGTGTGTGTGTGTGTGTGTGTGTACATGCATCTGTTCCTCTGCCTTTACTTAAGCGCATCATCACCTCTTGATCCTACAGTGGGCAGACTGGCTCATACTCTATTTCTCCTCTCATCTTTTTGCAAGCCATTCTCCCAGCCAGTATTATCTTGTCCCCCTTTTTCTCTTCCTCTCCCGCTTGTCTGTGCAGAGAGACGCCTGTTCCAGTCTTTCGTGCCTCTTGCCCTCCGTCCCTCGGTGCATCTCAATGTCAATCTTAAGCAGAATAGACAGGCATTTAGTACAGCCGAAATCAGCTCCATACGCCTGCATTATGGTAGCATTATGGTTCTGTTGGGAGAAGTAAAGATGTTTGACATGCCATAATTGATACAAAGTCCAATGTATTATCATATATTGACGTGTACAATGTAAATGTAGATATTGGACAAGACAACGATTGAGACTAAACATTTGACCTTGGGATATTCAGAGGGAAAAAAAGAGATCCAGAGAGGTCTGTCTCACCGTGCAAGTGCATCTGCTGTAGTAGCATCATATAATATGCAGCCTGATTGAGAGTATAGAGCAGTAATGCATATACGATGGGCATATATACAGTACAAGTAGCCGGACCACTTACGGGTTGGGCCGACCACCACCACATAATCCCGCTCATGATCTATAACGTTGATTTGTCACTAGCACAGTATGCAGTCTGTATGTGTTGTGTTTGCTCAGCGTCGGCGATTCGGGTTGCGTTTGTGGACGCCATTTCTCTCTCTCGTCTCCCTGCTCTCTCTCTCTCTCTCGTCTCCATGCTCTCTCTATCTCTCTCTCTCTCCCGTTTATCTGCGGGGTCCATCGGGAACACAGCACGCTCCGAAGGGTAAACACAAACAAACAGTGGCCTTCCTTCATTTGCTCCCTCTTCCCCCCAAATCCATCCAGGAGAGTTTATGTGGGACGCACACACGATAGCATCTCTCTCCGCTCCATCGTCTCCATCGCGCCGCCACGCTGCACTTCACAAACACAGAGAAAACACACGTCGGAAATGTTCACTTCACAAGGCTTCAGAGGCCCTTTTTTTTCTTAATCTTTTATCTGTAACGGAGAAGGCTTCGGCGACACCATGAAAAAAGAAGAGTACAGCATGTCTTACTATGCATGGAAATACGTTTTTAACAGTATGCTCCTTTAATCTGGGGACAGTTAAAAGAAGTTAGACACATTACAGGATTTTTTTTTCATATTCGCTCTTGGCGTGTTCCCCACATTAGGTACACTTGAATGGAATTGTATATGAGACTTCGGGGCTATGCACACATACTTAACATTTTTTCTTTTTAAATCGTGAAATAGTGCACATAGAGGTTGGTGCTGCACACACACTTTGGTTCGACAGAGACAGATGCTTATGTCTGCCTGGATGGGGCTATGTGGGTAAGTGGTTTGTGTGTGTGTGTGTGTGTGTGTGTGTGTGTGTGTGCGAGAGAAGTTAAGGATCATAGGTACGCGCAGCTGCTGGAAATGTGCATTCTCTCACTCTCTCCTCGTTTATTTTAGTGATTATAATCCCTCCATCAAACCAGAAAAGGGCCAGACTCCATAATGATCCTTCCCAAGGGCATGAGGTGATGATTGGTGCTGCAGAGGCAATTATCTTTCCATTTCTCCCTATACTCTCTGTATCTATCTATCTCCCCGTTGCCCTTTTTTCCCTTTTTCTTTAAAATCTTGAAAGCCAGCAATACTATCTTGTTACTATTACAACTCACATAACACACACACACACACACACACACACACACACACACACACACACACACACACACACACACACAAACACACACACACACACACACACACAGTTCTGACACAGACATACACATGTACTGAAACTGTGAGCACATATATACACACACACACACGCACACACACACACACACACACACACACACACACACACACACACACACACACACACACACACACACACACACACACACACACACACACACACACACACACGCATGCAACCAGACACAGCCTTTCTGGTCAGATTTCACTGAGAGGTCCAGTCGGTGGCAGCCCCATCTCAGTGGGGTGCGTTGTACGATTGTGTGTGTGGCGTGCAAGTGTGCGTCTCTGTCTGTTGGGGCGGGGTCAGACCAGTACTTGTTGATTCTGGTGCATCGAATTACTGCCCGTCTGTCAAATCCAATTACAGCTTCAGACTGTTGACGCACACTGCCTGCCTCTGTACCAGTGTGTGCGGGTGTTTGTCGCTCGCATCCAGCTGTGCCGTGCTGACGTGACGAGCCACAAGTATCCGCTTGTGATTTTGGCTGGCTTTGGCCCTATTTTCAATTGAGTTCAAGGATAATCCCATTGCGCCTTGTTTTAGGTCAGTGAATTAGCCAGCAAAATCAGCCCAATTCCGGTCCTAAATAGTCTTTTTCATGAAGGAGCACCGGTTACCTTGCAATTGAATTTAAAGATGCAAATTGAGAGATGGCTTCATGCCACTTGCCACCTCATTGACCTTGTTGTATGATACAGGTCAAAAACAGACTCTTTAATATGTCTCAGGGACAGCCGAATATGCCATCCATATGCATATTGCGTGTTTCTTTGCAGTTTCCCATGCATTTAGCATATCTTTTTTTCCCCCTTTCACGATTGATTTGCCATGTGTGAGCCACAGCGCTGTTTAGCCTGGAGCTCCTTTATATGCCATACACCCAAAAAAAGAAAAGTGTCTACTCGGGAACTATCTAACACGCATACTCACATTGAGCTCCATGTATCTGCTATATACTCTACATGCAAAGTGTGCAGTTGTTTCCAAGCATTCTGAATTCAGTGACTCTCTTTTACAAACAACCATTTCTGAGATGCAATGTCAGCATGAGAGCTCAAAGCAGGGCTCAGTGAAAGACTTCAAAGTGGAGTCCACAATGTTCTTTTTTACCAGTTTTGCTTTTTTTCCATTTGGAGAGTTTCCTTCATTCCTATCATTGTTGCTCCAAGTCTGTTGCTCCTTTACAACTTCTTAAAAACATGTTGCTTGCACTGTGCCAAAATAATTAGCTTGACGCTTGTGTTTGTCTAATCAGGTGTGAATCTATGTTGTGCTGATAGCAGTTAGCTGCACTAACTTGCATGCAATGCAGCCACTGTTAATAAGTGCCCAGTCTCAGTACTGTTGTTGCACAAACTGTGGCTATGCAAGTGTTTGCATGTAGTTTTATTATCAATGGTTCTTATCAGAATTTGACTTCTATTTTTATTGCCTTCGACATCTGATCCATTGTTTTTGGCTCGTGTTGATTTTGAGTATCCAATTGTTTCCCTTGCTTGTGTTTTAGCAGAAAGTGTAACTGAGCCTTCGGTTCAGTGTGAAAGTGTCCCATTGTCCATTAGACTCCAGGGGGCTTCCGCACTGATCCCCAAAAAAAAGTGTGAACGTGTGAACTCGAAAGGCGAGTCAACGTTTTGAGGAGTAGCAGAGAAAGCATAAAAAAATGAGAGAGAGAGAATCGGAGGTTTATTATTTTTGTCCAGTGTTTTCTTTCACAGTTCCATCACCCAGTGTGGAGAGGGATCCCTTTCCCCCACTCACCATGGGTGTCGGAGAGGCCACACACAAACTGTGCATGTGTACGCGCAGTCTAAACCCCACACACCCACACTCACACATGCGCACACTCATACGGATGTCGGCAGAGGTCATAGCACTTACACACTGGTTCTCTCCATCACTTATCACTCACTTCTGTCTTGGCTGTGTCTCTTTTTTTTCAAAGAGAAGTTGTTCTTCTCTCGCCACAGCCTTTTGACTTACTCAAGACTTTCCTTTGTTTTACAAGGACAACATAGCAATGAGACTAATAATACGCCTTTTCTCAACTTCTTTAAAGTATCTTTCCCGTGAAAAACATTTGATGAAGAAGTTTTGATGAACACTGTATACTCAAAGAAAACACCCCCCCCCCCCCCGCCCCCTTGCTTCTGCTACTCTTTGTTTCAAACCTTCCCCCTCGGCCCTCCTCCTCTAAACTCCTCTCCACCCACAGCTACCACCTTTAACTTCCCAGGATGCAATGCGAGACACGGCCGAACGGATCGGGGAGTTGGAGAGGGCATTGAGGGAGAGCATGAACACCTCGGCACATAGAGAGACTCTATGGGCGCAAGAGGAGACCGCCCGGGTTCAGGCCCAAAGAGAGGTTTACCTGACCTTTCATACACTGATGAGAGATTGGAAAACAGCATACACTTCACACACACACACACACACACACACACACACACACACCACACACACACACACACACACACACACACACACACACACACACACACACACACACACACACAGACAGGAGTGCAGGTATCAGCTCACCTTGGACCATGGAGGACCACTGAGAACTTAACTGCTCCCCCATGTGGGTTTGAGTGTTACTGCAGGCAGACTGAAGTCAATAAATCCTTAATTACTTCATTATGTAGCTCCAACAAATAGAATTATGACAAAAAATGGTAGTTGTCTTTTTGCCTTCTGTCGTTGCTTTCTCTCTCTCTCTTTTTTCTAAATTCAGTTTGTGTTCTCTGGACAAGCTGCTGCTTATTTTCTCCCTCTACACTGAAATTCAAAACTGGAACAGAAAACTTCCAGCGTCCTACTATACTTTCATTTTCTGTCTCTCATTAAGTCTGCTCGAAAAAGCATATGTTTAACGTATTGTGAGTTTGTGTGCATGCAATCAGAATTCATTAGAAAACCTGTAGACTTCTAGTCTTGATGGAGTACAGGCCGCCCTTTTACTCTGCATGTCCTGCTATCTATCTGTCTGACTGCCAGCTGCTCTGTCTACATCTTTAAGTGGGCCCAAAAACATGCATGTGTATGCAATTGTGTGTGTGTGTGTGTGTGTGTGTGTGAGCGTAGGTGTGTCTGTGGTGGGAAAGAGAAACAGGGCAAGGGAGTGTGTTTCCTCCTGGTGTGAGCGTGCATTTGAATGAGAATGACCTTGCATTACTGATGAGTGCCACAAGCAATACGAGAGCAATCTGCGGTTAAAACAAGAATTAACATTTTAAGGCAGAATGGTGGCGGCTGTATTTCCTCAAACGCACACATTCTCCAACACACACACACACACACACACACACACACAAACACACACACACACACACCCGCACACACACACACACAAACACACACACACACACACATACACACACACACACACACACACACACACACACACACACACACACACACACACACACACACATTTTAGAGACAGAAGCTGATGAAGGGGGACTTAAAAGATGAAGTGAAGAGATTGGTGGACAGAACGGAAAAGTAAGAAAGGGTCAATCTTAGTTTAGACAATTCAGTCAGAGCCAATGCTAACTGTGGCTTGTTTTTTTTCCTATTTTTCTGTACTTTACACGCTTGACTTGTGGTCAGCATGGATACTATGTTTGTCAAACAATATTCTGATTCACTGAGAAGTCCGAAAGGAAAGTTATATTTGTGTCTGCGGGACTTCGTCGCACGCATAGAAGTGGATGATTCAGCTTTGACCTAAGTTTACCCGCGTGTAGCCAAAAGAAGGGAAACCCTTTCCTATCCTGTGACACGTTAACACTTGTTGACCCTAAGAACCAAATGAACTCATCTAGCTGGCTTTTCAAGTCAATCCAGACCCTAAACCTAGATAGGCTTATGACCACAAGCACACAGTCTGACTGTCGACTGCATTTGACACATATTGATCCAGTTGCAGTTGCGATGTCGACGCAAGGAAAGATACCCATTTTGCCTGGCACTTAAAGCCCCTCAGTCAATGGTGCAGGCTGCTCGGTGCTGTCAACACATTGAACTTTGTGAGCCGGCATGACGTCACCACGTAAGGAGGCAGCAAGTCAACATGCCATTAACATGCAGTTTGGGCAGTCATCGGTTAACTGCCATTCTGGCCTCAGACGCTGGAGATAAATAGTGTGTGTGTGTGTGTGTGTGTGTGAGGGGGAGGGGGAGGGGTCTTGGGGGAATAGAGAGAGGGACAGCTTCTTTCTGAAACATCACCTGACCCTGGCACGGTTTCAGAGCTCCCTGCCAGACTCACATTCTCTCCCACCCCTCACTCGACTTTTTTTTTTCTTCTTTCTTCTCCCCTGCGTCCCAGAGTAATCAGTCTCATGATGTGTAATGCGCTGAAAGTCCTCCATGGGCCTGACCTGCTGAAATGGAGCATGGGTAATGCCCTGGGTCACTTTTTTTCACACCCCTCACACCGCTCTCTTAAGTCTCTCTCTCGCTCCGTCTCTCGCTACTCTCTTGTCTCTGGTCTTAACCCCCTTGCCAGTCAGTTCCGCTGCCCATCCCTCGTCCCTTGCCTTCTTAAGTTGTCTGGCCCGGTTAGCGCCACACTTTCTCTGTGTCTCTGTGCCCGTCTCTCTCTCTCACTCCCGCTCTGTGGTTGTTTGAACTAGGCCTTTGAACCAGCAACACCGAAACGCAAATGGACAAGGCGGATTTGGCCCTTACCTCTGAGCCCCCCAATCAGCTTAGCAACTACAGGGGCTTTGGGCCATGTCTTAGTGAGCCTTAGCCCGGCTGGGGGGGCTTTGCCTTGAAGTTGAGCTAAATTAGCACGCACAGGCTCACCTCTAAGCTGATTAGGTCCCTAATTTCACTAAAATGCATTGTATTCCTTATTAATGATGTGATTGTGAAGTGAGGGCTAGTCTGGGTGGTGGACTAATGGGAGACTGGGGGTTAGGTGGTTTGGCATATGAGGGTTGATAGATGTTGATTGATGTGTGTGTGTGTGTGTGTGTGTGTGTGTGTGTGTGTGTGTGTGTGTGTGTGTGTGTGTGTGTGTGTGTGTGTGTGTGTGTGTGTGTGTGTGTGTGTGTGTGTGTGTGTGTGTGTGTGTGTGTGTGTGTGTGTGTGTGTGCGTGTGTGTGACCCTTGGCTTTTAAGTTGAAAAGAATGGATTTGGATGTTTTTAAGCCTGAAAGAAAGCATCAGACACTGAGCATGATGAGGTTTTGGACAGTTAGATGTCTTGTGTTAGCATTGAGTATATAAACCGTTGAATACTATACTGAGATCAGTCATTTTTGCTAGGAATATGGTCTGTGTTGTATTGAATACAATGCTTTTTTGTAACAGTCCTGGGAAGTTGTGACTGAAAGGTGTCACTTTTACCATCATTTAGAATTTCTCCATTCCCCCACTATGCACCATACCCTGTTTTTCCTCTCACTCCATATGTGATGAACAGCGAGCGAGCACGTTATCTGACATCTGTGCAACACACCTAGAAAACCCGTGCGGAGATGGAGAGTGTCCTGAAAATGTGTGAACGATTTGGCCCCTTCATAAAAGAGGCCCATTCCTTTTTCACATGTCCTACCCCATGGAGTGCTTTTCCCTAATGCTACTTCTCTCTATTTTCTTTTCGTTTTTTTCGCCTCTCCTTGACTTTCTTCCTCCTCTGTTCATTCGAGATCCAACACTCCAGCGTGTGTATTGTTTGAGTATCTTATATCTCAAATCTCAAATCTGCAAATCATTAGAATGGCACAAAAGATACATTTTAATCAACTTTTTTTCGCGGCGTCTCACCTTCATCTATACGAGTCTGCCTGGTGCTGCATCCTATTGTAAAGTAGTCCTTTGCTGTTAGACAATTAGATGCTTCCTGTCGTAGGATAATGACGCCCCTGAGGTCACATCCTGTCTGTCAGACACTCAAGTTGGACACACAAGGGCCCTGCATGGCTGGAGGGCATGTCTGTGTGTGTGTGTGTGTGTGTGTGTGTGTGTGTGTGTGTGTGTGTGTGTGTGTGTGTGTGTGTGTGTGTGTGTGTGTGTGTGTGTGTGTGTGTGTGTGTGTGTGTGTGTGTGTGTGTGTGTGTGTGTGTGTGTGTGTGTGTGTGTGTGTGTGTGTGTGTGCGCGTGTGTGTGCGCGTGTGCGTGCAGAGAGGGAGGAGAGGTAGTTGAAGGGGTTGAGCGCTATTCTCACCTGTTCTAAAGTAGAGCCACACTTGAGAGCCAGATAGAATAAGTGGAGAAAGGTGGGGAGAGGAGAGGAGAGGAGAGGAGAGGGAAACCTTCTTTTCCAGCACAAGGGTCAGCGGCCATGTCATTAAAGTAACCCCTTGAACCTCTGTAATTTTCCCCTGCTCCTAGATGTCAACTGACCCCTTTGTTTTCATGTTTAGGCTCAGTCAGTTCACTTCATTCTAACATTCACGAACACACACACACACGCACACACACACACACACACACACACACACACACACACACACACACACACACACACACACACACACAACCTTTGAAATTACACACAAACGTGCATTCAAAAAAGTGATGATTGCTTTACCATATCCATATGTATGTGTGTGTGACTGTGCATGCATAAGTATCCAGAACATCTTGTTTGTTGAACTTTAACTTTCGATAACATGTTGACATGATTCAATGAACATTCTTACTTTTGAGTAGAGAACAGAGTACCATGAGTTGCACCTCGGTATGTTTTGGCATGTTTTTTTTTAGCCTGTTTTGTATGCGTCTCTCCTTCTTGAACAGTTGGAGGAGCTGATGGGGGCTTTGGAGAACACACGACAAGAGCTGGACGCCACCAAGCTAAACCTGTCCTCCACACAGCAGTCCCTGCACGAGAGGGACGGACACCTCAATAGTCTTCGGCAGGACAGGCGCAAACAGCTGGAGGAGATTCTGGAGATGAAGTTAGTGTCAAACTCAGCCACATGCCTTCTTATACACAGCACTTATGACTGCGTTCCAAAACCCATACTGTCTGCTGTATTTAGTATGGTAGGATTTTTTTTTTTTTTGGGATGTCCCAATCCTTGTGGTCAGATTTTGTATGCTTTAAAATACCTGGATACCTACCACACCCGTCCAAGATTTTTAGTGTTAAAATCAGCATTCTATTTGGGCAATTCTGACCCACAATCCAGTGTGCACCGGGAGTGACGTCACATGGACGGAGCTTCCATATGAAAACAACCGGGTTACGACGTATATAAAAGCAAGAGGCAAGATTGTGTGCCTACTGCATGATAACTACATTTGTTTTTATGGTCAGATGTAGTATGTAGAATGGAAAAAGAAAGAGTATGCGATTTGGAACGCAGGGTTCATCTGCACCTTCTTCTATCTATCTACCTGAATCGACAACGCTTCTCTATTTTGCCTCCTTTCCATAAATCTACAATAACTCTTTCCAAGTCATTGCAGGCCACACAGAATAACAATCCACTCCAGTACTCTGTAACCATATGCTCTATCCTGCACATTAATGGCTATGCATTTCTCGAATCAGTAAAAGACTTCAAAAGAGCCATCAAAGCAACATGAATTAATGTAAGTGCATTTGCGTTAAGAGTAGCAAAGAGGCCTCATGTGTTATGCAGAGCAAGAGTTGCTAGTAACTGCAGCAAGACAAACAGTCAGGGGAAAATAAACCGCACATGTTTTTTGCGGTAGTGACTGCACACCAAGACCATTAAAGTATATGGTATTCTTTAACCCTGTAAAGAAACTGCAGCAGAAATCTGTGTCTAATACTGCATGAGGTTGATCCACTCACCTGCTCACGTTCATCCGTGGCATGAGTTGTATATAGACATCAATGCAGAGGTGAATTCTGGAGCAGGCTCAGCTGTTGTCCATGGCTGCCTTGTGAAATGTTACATTTATTGAGGACAGGTGGTGCAGCCTAATACAGCAGGTCAGAAAAAACACAGGTGCAGATGTTTTATTTTTTCATTGTAGCTCTGTGTGTGTGTGTGTGTGTGTGTGTGTGTGTGTGTGTGTGTGTGTGTGTGTGTGTGTGTGTGTGTGTGTGTGTGTGTCTGGCACACTGAGAGAGTTTGAAAAGGAGTACTTCTGAAAAAAAGGGTGCAGACCTGGCTGCTTCCATGTGCGAGTGTGTGTCAGTGTGGGTATGTATGAAAGTGTGAGTGAGTTCAGTGATCTGTCGGTGGAGCGGCTACATGTGCGTTTGCTTTGAGCGCTTTGATTGAGCGAACATGGAGCCACATAGCTGGTTGTCATGTGACACAGATAAATGCCTTCAATGTCAGCCACTCAAATGTGCAGTACAACAGGGAAGGGTGGCACATGCAGTATGTATAAAAAAAAACACACACATACTCACTCACTCACGCACGCACGCACACACACACACACACACACACACACACACACACACACACACACACACACACACACTCACAGACAGACACACACACACACACACACACATTTATGATACAAACAGTCTTCTCATCTCTTCCAATTTCCACCATCCAAACATTACCAGGGATGTTTAGCAGAGAAAATGTGTTACATATGATACGGACACAATCTGTGCTTCTAGGTATGTATGTGAAATTAGGAAAATGCTCATGGACCTGGCATGTGAATGATACTTTTGTACTTTACTGGCAGTAGGCTTGAATTGTTATCATATTACCATAAGAAAGATGCCTGAAAAAGAAGATTAGTGTGATGGTTGGTTGACATAAACAGCAACAAAGTTTATTGGATCCTTTTGCGATTGTGTTTTCCGAGACTTTGACTGAATGCAAGTCTGCACTGGTAAGAGCTAATGGAAGGGGGCACAGAGGGCACCAGCTTGTGTGTGGTCTCCTGTGCATAGGATTGTGTGCGGGTCTGTGTGTATGGAGAGGTCGTAGGTAGGGGTTTGGGGTCACTGATGATGAGGATTAAAGGACTGTTGAATTGAAGGGGGGGGGTGTGAAGCTTCGTGAGACTGACTTGCATCTGAACAAGCCACAAAGACACACACACGCAGAATGCACACACACAGAATGCACACACACAAGCTCGGTGGAACTCGCATATAATCACTCACGTCTGCAGACGTAAACGCACTTTGGCTTTCTTGCTTTAAAAGGGGGCTATATTCCCACAGCACAGCTCTGGTCCAAGTTAGCACAGGGAAAACTAAACAGGACAGATAAGGGAGTGAGAAAGAGAGGGAGAGAGAGAGAGGCAAAGAGAGAGGTAACAAGCGAAAGAAAAGGAGAGAGAGGGAGTTCGAGTGAAAGCAAGAAAAAAAGAGACATAAAGAGGGAACGAGAGGGAGGGTAGGGTGGAATGGAGGGGCTACACAAACTGAAATATTTCAAATCTTAGAAATCATGAGAGAAGTTTGATTGCATGCCAAGTTTCTCCTTCTCTCCGCTGTACTGTGGCATTTGTCAAGAAGACCAGCTGAAGCAAACCATGTGAGGCACGTACCCCAGTGAACTGGGGAGCGCTCAGTGTGTGTTTTTGTGTGTGTGTGTGTGTGTGTGTGTGTGTGTGTGTGTGTGTGTGTGTGTGTGTGTGTGTGTGTGTGTGTGTGTGTGTGTGTGTGTGTGTGTGTGTGTGTGTGTGTGTGTGTGTGTGTGTGTGTGTGTGTGTGTGTGTGTGTGTGTGTGTATGTGTGTGTAAGCCAGAGAGGGAGAGAGAGAGCAGACTCTTGGCTTTTCAACACTGTTAATGAAAGAGACAAGAGGGGGAAAAATCATTTTCAATATCCTCTCTATGCAAGCTGGGTTTCCTAGCTTGTGTGTGTGTGTGTGTGTGTGTGGTGAACGAGAGAGGGAGGGAGGGAGACCGAGCAAGCAAGAGAGAGTGCATTTTCATATTTGCCTTTTTTCAGATATAGAGCTGAATGGTTGAAGTATAAGGAGCGGTGTGGGTCTGTTCTATCACCCCACACCAGATTGAGTTACCACCATACTGTACACACACACGCACACACACACACACACACACACACACACACACACACACACACACACACACACACACACACACACACACACACACACACACACACACACACACACACACACACACACACACACACACACACACACACACACATACACACACACGCACACACACACACACACACACACACACACACACACACACACACACACACACACACAAACACACACAAACAGACACACACATACAGATGGCCTCCAGAGGAGCTAGTCATTAAATGAGTCTAGGGTCATGGGGTGTAGGTGCACAATAGAGAAAGTATGTGTTTGGACATTTTGAATAGCTAGTCATTGAGATGTTTCCATAGTCTGAATGGGATAATACTACATGCCACAACATTGCAGTGGCTTACTGAACTTGATCCTCCTGTAGACACTGGGAATGCAGCTGATACGATCTCTGTTTACATTTTAGTGATGGAAAATGAGGATAGAGCTAAAGAAAGGTAGCGGCCGCCTTGAGGCATGGAGCATACGAGATATGCAGAGTTGACAGAGTGGAACTTTTTAGAGGTGGAGAAGTGGAGAGTTGACAATTTGAGAGATGGAGGGGAAAAATCATACAAACATTAGCGGGACTTGTAGCAGAGAGTTAGGGAGGAAATGGTAAATGATGGGAAAAGAGGGATGATAGAGTGAGGGAGTGATGGATAGATGGGATGATGGATGGATGGAGGAAGGGAGGAGGAGAATGATGGAGGAAGTGGTGGAAGAAAAGAACGGGGGAAACCATCGAGCCGAAGCTGCGACGGGCGGGAGGGAGCAGACTGTGGTTAGCCGAGGAGGACTGGAGAGAGAGGGACAGGAATGGGTGAGGAAAGGACAACTAAACGCAACATATCGTGTATCAGCAAACATGTGCGCCACATCAGTACAATACAGAACATATTGCCATCCACCTGATCATTTGATAGGAAAGCCTCAATGAAAGGGCAAGAAATGAAACATAAAATGTGTGTATTGGCCGAAGGATGTTCATGCTGGGCTGACTTGGAGAAAAGAGAAAGACGTACACTAATGGAATAGAAATAGATTTGTCATGTTATACTTTAATACTTTAACCAAGAAAACTTAAAAGATCAGCTTGGACAAAAGTGCAACATGTGAGCTCTTATCAAATAAACAATGTTCTTAGGCCCTTGTCTTAAATATTTCCTTAACAGCAATTAGAAGAAAATGCCCAAATTCTGGACATCTGCTTGAAATGTGTGGACTGTTTGGGACTATTTGGGTACAAGCATACCATTTTCTGCCTTTCTGCAAAAACACATTCAAACACAATATCAAGTGTATATACTTGAGTAATGGTGGAACTCTGTTCGTGAAGTGTGTTCATGTATCTATTTGTTGGCTAGTTATGGTAATCCGTGGCATGATGTAGTTTAGAGCAGTAGCGACATTATGACTTTCAAAACCAGAAACGTAGACATCCTGTCTGCACAGCGCCATCACCATGGTTACTGTGACTAAACACACTGAGAGACCAGCTGTACTGGCAAGGTCATGTCCTTGTTCCCTGATCTCTCATTTAGGGGCCCCCGGACACATGCACACACCCTCAGAAACTCATGCACAATTAATACACATATATACAACATGTGCAGTGCACTCACATTGAAACACATTTTCACCAAAATAAAAACCCCCTCAACCAAGCGTGTTCACTTACATGGTTTTTAAATACTGGAAAAATCTTGCACAGGCACCCTCTGACCCCAGGCATGCATGGACTTACAGCAGATTGCACATTCACACAGCCACATGCAGAACAGTACGGGCATTACAGTGCCATTGTTGTGATAAGTAATGATGAGACACGGAGGGGTTGGCGCGGTGTGTGAATGGGATTCTCTGTGTTGCGGGGATGAGGAGGGGCTGACCACACATCACCTTCCTCTCTCTCCGCGAGGCAAGTTTGTATGTGTGTCGCCTCGTGGGAACCTGGGGCCATTCATCATGTCTGTCTGTGCTCCCGTGCCCTCTGACACGCGTGTTTACCTTCCACATGTGTGTCAGGCCTGTAGGTGTGTTATTATGTCAGGGCCCAGGCAGGCTCCACCCTCCTCCTCCTCCTTTGAGGTTTTGTCAATAGAGGGCTTCATCACATGGAAATCCCTGTTTGGTACAGTAAAATCAATGACAGGCCCTTACCTTTTTCCTATAATCTTCAATGGTGGAGGGGAATAGCTTAGAGGTAAAAAAAAAAGAAATTCTGAATTGGACGTTGCACTGCCCAGCTAATGCAACTAGGAGGTTAATGGCCTTAAATTGAACTTTTTTGACCCAGTTTCCCCAGACCAAGTCATTCTCTTGGATGTGTCTTGAGCTCACTTCTCTCAGGCTTTGCTGTTTTATAACATCAATTATTGGTTGTTTTATATCACTGCTTATTAATATTTTATTAGCACCTATATCCACATAGTATTTTTTGGCAAGGGCTTGCCCACCCAGTAAATATGAATTGAATGGGTTTGTAAGGTATTGTAAACCACACACTCTGTTTGCCTACACTGTGGTAGCTGCTGGCTAGCTGTCATAGTAGAGAGGATTTATGAAGCCTTGAGTGGACAGGTGAAGTGGCTTTTGTCTCCTCAAGCAAATGTATGAGTGACTGGAAGGCTTTAGAGTTGACGTATGAAGTTGATGTTGAACTGAAAGATAGTTTGAGTGACAAAGGACATCGGTCAAACATGGAGAATGGCGTGTGTGTTTGTGTGTTGGCTGATAGACAGACATGTAATAGTCTTTCCAGAGACAGAAATATCTTAAAATGAAGATTGACAGAGTGAAGATACATGGGCTGAATGTGACACGCAAAAACAAAGGAAATGCAGTGATTGACAGCTTGGAAAAGATACAGGGAGGCCACACCAGTGAGGCAATGGGAAGTTGTTGCATATTTTCACCTTCGTATACCTCCTCTTCCTCACAGTTTGCCTGGCGCAGGTAAAATCATTCTTTCGTTGCCTCTTCAACTTTTACGTCATCTCTTGTTTTTTAATTCCTAAATTTCCTTTGAGTACAAAATGCCATCTCTCTCTCCATCTCTCTTTTTTTCTTCTCTCGTTTTATCACTGGACGGGCGGAAGAAGGCCTGGAATTTATCACACATACCTAATAATTACTATCACAGGAAATTGTCCAGAGGAAGTAGGCGCACTAGCCCTGCTAATTAGTGTCAGTCGCAAAAACACGCACGCAAGCACACACACACACACACACACACACACACACACACTTACAGCTAATTAGTGTCATTCGGCTGGTGTAGAAGTCTCCGGGAAAGCCCAAGCTATATAGCCTCAGGGAGACTAACACCCCCAAGTTTATCCGGTTACATAAATCTCAAAACTAGTTGATCGGAAGTTTGTTTGCATGTATGTGTGCGTGTGTGTGTGTCGTTGTATTTAAGTGTATGCATGAGTGGCCAATTGATTAGGTGGGGCCTGCAGCCATAAAGAAGTAGCCCAGGACCCAGAGGTGAGCAGTGAATGGCTCCTGAACGACTGTCCTGCCCTTGGGGTCACCAAAGGAATGAGGAGAAGGAAGGGGCGGGGGTCCAATGTAGATGAATAGATATGGTCGTGCCATTAAAGCCAAACTTGTATTTGGATAGATAAACCGATAGATAATAGCGATAAAAAGAGGAGCTGATGCACAAACGGTTAACTGAAAGATCAAAAGAGAGTGTGACTGAGTAAGAGTGTTTTTAGAAAAAGGAAGAGGCATGAGTTCATTTAAATGCAGCTGTATGTGAAATGATGTTGGATGTGCTGCGCCGTAAAACAGCCGTTAAAATAGTGGCTTAGTGAAGTGCCCTCATGGTTTACCATTATGGGCACACAAAATGCTGGTATTACCCGCACAAGTGAGTCAAATGGGGCTTACTGGCACATATTCACACACTGTAAACACCTCCAACCCTGTTTAGTTGGCACACACACACACACACACACACACACACACACACCTGAGCTCAGTGCTCCTGTGTTTCTACTCTGTGGCTTCTTTCGCTTCGTCTGTGTGTCTTGGAAGAAATAAATTTTTCTTTTGTTTGGCAATTTAAAGATTTATTTGGGAAAAAACTACAATGGCAGCTCTCTCTCTCTCTCTCTCTCTCTGTCTCTGCAGTTTTACTTCCACACATTCTCACCTAGTTTCCCTCAATCAGCGTAACATATTGTTACATAAAGCCCTCAGTAAAAGCGCTCAGTCGTTCTGACTCTGCGTTGGTTTGACTGCAGTTTTATTGGTCCCACACGTCTTGCAGTCATTCAGAGAGGGTTCCCAGGAGGTTTTAATAGAGAACAATAGTCCAACGGACCACTGCTGCTCCAGCACTGCACACCAGTCAGCATACACCACAGCAGCCCCTGGCACTTCTGGATTGTGTGTGTGTGTGTGTGTGTGTGTGTGTGTGTGTGTGTGTGTGTGTGTGTGTGTGTGTGTGTGTGTGTGTGTGTGTGTGTGTGTGTGTGTGTGTGTGTGTGTGTGTGTGTGTGTGTGTGTGTGTGTGTGTGTGTGTGTGTGTGTGTGTGTGTGTGTGTGTGTGTGTGTGTGTGTGTGTGTGTGTGTGTGTGTGTGTGTGTGTTTGTCTGATTTGGTTAATTCAGGGATGTAGACCTAAACTGTAATTATCATTATGTACTTCTCGGCAGTGGCAGGAAACAGCCCAAGCAAGTTTGGATGAGCGTGTGTATCCTCGCTGGGGTGCATTGAATGTGTTTATGTGCAAAGAACAACATGTGCATACATGAATTTGTGTGTGTGTGTGTGTGTGTGTGTGCGCGTGTGCGCGTGCATGCGTGTGTGTGAGCATCTGTGCGTGTGTGTGTGTCTGTGTGTCTGTGCACATAGGAGCACTGATGTGAAGAGCATGAGAGCTATTAGTAGTGTAAGATAAGCAGATGCCAGTGGCTATGTGATGATTTTTCCTTGCTCTTGTGTTGGCCTTGCTTTTGTTCATTTGGTTCCCTGCTAAACGGAGACATATTGGAAACATGACTTTAGGACTGGAAAGGAGAGGGAGAAGAGGAAATGAAAGGAGAAGGGTGGAAAGAGAAAGAGAAGAATATTAAAATAAAATCAGGAGAGAAGGCAGGGGTCATTAGAGTTAAGCTCACAACTGGGATTACAAATCGCCTTCAAACAAAAGCTACATTTGTCTTATTTGTTTGCGGAGAGAAATTACAATTCACGAGCATCGCAGACATTGTTAACTTTCACAACTCTGCAATAAAACTTTGGTCTCCTTTTTACGATATCAGAGTTGATGTCCAAGAAAAAGCAAAGCAAAAAAAAAAAAAAAAAAACCCACACTGAAAACAGACTGAAAGAGAAAGAAAACACACAGACCTAAAAACCCAAAGTTTATTTGGAGCAAGCGTCACATCTATTCAAGATGGCAACCACAGTCTAATCTGCCTGGTCCTTCATCTTTAAAGCTAGCATCAATAAGACAGAAAAGGCCTTCATGTGGGCGGACAGACTGCGTAGAGACAGGACTGGTCACCACTAAACAAACAACACAGGAATCCATCAGAGGCAAGAATGGCTCGAGGGAGTGTGAGCAAAGACAATGGCACGACTCTAAGGCCATAGATGAAATACAGAATGTGTGTGTGTGTGTGTGTGTGTGTGTGTGTGTGTGTGTGTGTGTGTGTGTGTGTGTGTGTGTGTGTGTGTGTGTGTGTGTGTGTGTGTGTGTGTGTGTGTGTGTGTGTATGTGTATGTGTATGTGTATGTGTGTGTGTGTGTGTGTGTGTGTGTGTGTGTGTGTGTGTGTGTGTTTGTATGTGTATGTGTATGTGTATATGTCTGTGTGTGAGTGTGAGTGTTTCTGTGTGTGAGTGATTGAGAATGTGGCCCTTTATGGATGTCTTGATATGAGGGTATGCATGTTTATGTCTGGAGTTATTTAAGTCAAGATCAGAGAACTAGAGAAATATGTCATGTCATTGCATTGTAGTGTGCCATTGTAGCATACAATATTTGAAAGCTTGAACAAGACAGTATGTGTGTTCATCACCCTGACATTACTGTAACCCAAACCTCAGTGAATTTTGAAATATGTGTACATGCCTCAACTTCATAACAACGGATATTATTACGTATGAGGCACTTGGAGGGAGAAGGAGTTTGACGTTACTGTTACAGAGATTGTGGTGTTGTGTTTCCACTCATTTCCGTCTGTGTTTATGCTTAACCTGTGGCACCCATTGATGCATTCTGCAACAAAGACCACACTACTTCTCAATATCACAATTCAGTCAAACTGGATAACCCTTCACACAATGCAGGAATCAGCAGATCATTTTCTCTCAGGGATGGTTTTTTTTTTCTTTCTCTCTGATATCCATTGAGGATAAGTGATGTAAATCCCTTATGGTAATCAAGAGATTACCTCATTATCATCAAATTAGTACTTTGTCTCCAGCAGCGGCAGATTTGAGTCATTTTGGGGCCTAAGGCAAACACAGGCGCGGGGCCAACCACATCCCCTGTTCTCTTGCTTTTTCAAACCTTATTTATCTAAGAAAGGCCTTCATGTAACTTCTTCTCTCTCTCTTTCCCAGTATCCACACTGCAACGATGTCCAGACATCTGGAATTGGAAGAAAACATATTCAGTTTAACAAATGCACCCACCGTAAAATCCTATTTTCATAAACAATATGATCTCTGGGCGAGATTGTACGTTATGGTCCGTTTACATGGAGGATTCATGGGGTGGGGCTGGGGGAGATTAATTAGAAAAAAGTGAATCATTTTTTAGGGCCCTTGGTAGCTGTGAGCCTAAAGCAATTACCGACCTTTGCCTAATGTTAAGTCCGGCAACAGGTCTTCCCTATCAAATGTATTGCAACCACTGGTTCGCTGACTTATTCCTGACATTTCAATTGATTTAAGAAATATAAGATTGTTCTTGCACAAAACAAAATCTTAATGCACAGGTGTGTTGGATCAAAGCCCAAACAATTTCAAATGTCATAACATTTTAACTAATGGTGTAGTTCCACTCATTTGTCTGATTGGGCTTTCTTAGTTGGATTATTTAGAAAATAACAATATATGGCATGCCCAGAATGGACCTGCTTATTCCAGAGCATTTTCTTAAACATACACACAGTTGTTATATCTTATGATTTCAATGTGAAATCTAAAAAGAAATAACAAATGTAATCCCTATTTATGTCCCTGATTTCTGTTTCTTTCTCTGCCTCTCCCTCTGTCACACACACACACACACACACACACACACACACACACACACACACACACACACACACACACACACACACACACACACACACACACACACACACACACACACACACACACACACACATACACACACACAAACACACACTCACACGCGTGCACACAAACATGTATACACACACTCACAGCAACATGCACTGGCACATATGACATGTTTCTGGTCCAATCTATCCCCAGGTCTCAGGGTTCAGCATTTACTGAAATCAAATGTGTGTGTTTGGCCTTGGGTTACACACTCGATTGAATTAGAGAAATGCTGCACACGTGCACACACGCTCACTTACACACACACACACACACACACACACAGCCTCACAGGCACACAGATCTCTATTAAGTTAAAAAAGAGAGTTGAGTGTCCTCTTCCATTGCGAAGGCTTTTATATGATAAGATCAGCTCGGGGTGCTCTCCTATGCAGGATTCCTGAGCACATCAAACAACAGTAAACCACATCACAGAGGCAGGAAGAGCTCAGCTCCATTAGCCAGCCCATAAAGAACATGTGTATGTGTAACAGGAGAGCTACACTAGCCACTACAAAAGGTTTACACAGCTAGGACAAACATACCAAGGTATGCAGTCCCCTCACATACTCTCAAATTAGTGTGCATCTTTTTGTGCAAATGCACATACACACTCATGCTTGCACACATAAACATTGTTGTCTGTGTGTGTGTGTTGTAAGAATGCAACAAAGACAGTGTCATTGTTCATAGTTTCTTACCAAGTGCACAGACCCACAAATACATACATATCCACATACATGCACTTATACACACTCATACTTCATGAAGATGCTTCATCACTATCAACTGAGCACATTATGCATTGTAAAGTGGCACACGTGCTGGGCTGGAATATGGCCGGCTAATTTAGTGACATGAACACAAAAAAAAACAGGAATCTGTTTGCAGGCCATATGGCAGTCATTAGGTTTATTAGTACGCAACTGGTACAGACATACCTCAACACGTACACACACCCTAGCCAACACTCGTTCTACCACCGCAACACTGTTCCATCTCTCAGTCCCTGTCCTCATTCACTTTTTGCAGAAAGAGATGTCTGTCTTATGAGGTGTTTAGTGACAAAAGGCCCAAAAGACACCCAAATACAACTA
>NC_137211.1:14487902-14527902 GCF_949987685.1 Ammodytes marinus | reverse complement strand
AGACTCCTAAGTTTTTTAATTATTCGGCTCTACTTTATATCAGGGAAATACTATACTTTTAGAGCGCACTACATTTCTATGGACAGCTATAGTTACCAATGACTTTGCAGATGATGATTTACATGCTACATCTAAGATCGTATCATGATCAGGATGGTCATACGGTTAGTAATTCAACCAAGAGTATATGAACTCATTTAAATAAGCTCCACCTCAACCATCTACAACAAATGCAGCAGTTAAAATAATAATAAAATAAAAGTAAAAAAAATATCCTGCAAATTGAAAATAAAAATCAGGTCATTTTCAGGTCACCACAAAAAAAATTGGTACAGTATGTGAATGTGTACTGTATGTTGCAGTCACTGTGACGGTGTAACACATAATGGAATTCTTATATAAAGTTTAAAACCATTTCATAATAGAAAATAAGTAAAAACATATGGCTCAGGTTTCATTCTGTGAAGCAAATGTAGCTCTCTGCTCGGGAAGACGCACAACCCATTGTGGGAAGCGTAGTTCTCTGGGCTTTTCAGCTTTTATAATAGTTGAGCTCATGTGTGCTGTGATTGGAAATACATGTGATTGGCTGATGGAGTGTGGGGTGAAATTTGGTGTGACCCTGCATGTCCTATACACACTGACGGGAAATGGACTGCTCCAACCTCCAAGGAAAGCTATAATTCTAGGAGTAACACGGGCCAAAGGAGCGTACACACATCTCCCCCCCTTACGTGCGCACACATGCACACACTCGACTTGCACAGAGTAAAGTCCTAGCTGTGCTGTAGTAACCACATTAATTGGGTTGTGTAATTGTCTGGCAAAGCATTGTGGGAAACAGCCCATACAGATCTGTCCCTGCACCTCAAAACCACTTTTTAAACATGGACTCCCATCGTCATGACAGTGCTATCCAGGAAATTGCAGAACATGTGAGTATATGTGTTTCTGAGAGTGTGTGTGTGTGTGTGCTATTCCGTGATCTCCTGTGTGTGTGTGTGTGTGTGTGTGTGTGTGTGTGTGTGTGTGTGTGTGTGTGTGTGTGTGTGTGTGTGTGTGTGTGTGTGTGTGTGTGTGTGTGTGTGTGTGTGTGTGTGTGTGTGTGTGTGTGTGTGTGTGTGTGTGTGTGTGTGTGTGTGTGTGTGTGTGTGTGTGTTTGTGTGTGTGTGTCTATGGCTCCTTTAAGGGAAGTGAGTGTGGTGGCCTCCCATTCCACCGCATGTCGGCTGTGGTTCAGCTGTGGTCCACCGCCAGGCCCTACATTTGGAACACAGAGAAAATACACCAGGGGTACTTGCTCCCACTGTTTTCTGGACCCGTCTTTCATCGGTTCGTGTGTATTTTGGGTGCATGTGTGTGTGTGTGTGCGTAACAGTGCGCTACTATGTTGTACTCTCTGCCCCTGATATTTTAAGGTTTTTTGGCCCCACGTCATGAGTGTGCGCTGTATTTCCAGGCTGCAGTTAGATGACCGGAGTGAGAGAACCCATTCGGAGGACAGGAAAGGCGGCAGGAATGGGGGAGAGAGAGAGAGAGAGAGAGAGAGAGAGAGAGAGAGGAAAGCAAGGCGGGTAATTGAAGGGTTCAGGGTAATACTTAGGCCAAGGATGGCTGTTTCGACGTGTTTGCATAACCTCCTTGAACTTAATATTTAGCCCCACTCAGGAGTGAGTATAGGGCATGCCGGAGCCAAAATGGAGAATGATAGAGGGCGAGGGACGGCGAATGATAGAGAGAGGTCCTAGTCCAAGGCGGAGGTGATGCCATCCTCTCCTCCAATGAGTGGCTCCTCTCTCTTTGATGAGCCAAAGAAAGGGAGGGGGAGGAGGAGGGATGGAATGAGGATGGAGGGAGAAAGAGACGGCACAGTGTGGTGGTCTCTTTCCTGTATACAAGTGCCTGTGATGAACTGTTTGACAGCTAGTTATTTTAACACGGTGACCATACGGAGGAGCTCTGTTTTATATGACGCAACGCAGAAGGTGTCCTCGCCGGTATTTTCAGTTTACATTACTGAGGGTTTATTGCACAGGCTTTACTGTGGCTCCTCCCCTCACCGTCGGGACAAAAGCAATACATTGAAAGATGTCACATTGGCTTAAATTAAATCCAAACTCGCACATGGTTGTTCTATTTGTACCGTTTTTCATAATTTGACCTCAACAAAACACCCTTTACTTTTGCCAATGTAGTAAAGCTTTCATCTTTTAGAGGTACAAATATTGTGTGACATGTGCTCTGGTTGGATCAGTGTTTATACCGAGGCCTTCCAGCTCCTTCTTAACACGCTGCACATGTAGGTATGTTTTTTCCTCTCTCCTTGTGTGTGTTCATACAGTAGTGTGACTGGAGCAGTTTTACTCACCCGCTGACCCTCACCCCTCCTTTGGATGACAGGGAGCGTTAAACAACCCAGCTGCTGTATTTGTGTGCTTGTATATGTGTGTGTGTGTGTGTGTGTGTCTCTGTTCGTTTGTTCATATATGTGCCTGTGCCTTAGTCTGACTGCTATACGGGGGGGCCCAATACACGTGTGTGGTACAGTACAGCCCCCTGTCTTGTTTCTTGTGCCTCGGGGAGACATTGTCAGTCAGCTGAGCAACAATAAAGGTGGAAAACAAACCTCCCCCTTTTAAGAGAATGGAAAACCCTGCTCAGGTATTGGCAGGATCCCGGGAGGTTTAGGGTCAGAGCTCACCTTATTGGGAGGGGGCTGTGCGGGTGGGCCTTGTGCTAGACAGCTTTGGAGATTGATTTATCTGATGTGGGTTGTGTTTTTTTTGCGCATTGATGTGAAAGAGTTACACAAGGAAAAAGTACACGAACACACACGCAAACACACACATGGAGATACCCAAGGTCATCCAAATTGGAAAGAGCTGCCAGTGACATCATAATAATTACTGACATCCCACCAGGCCCTGTTTATTTATCTACCCTGTTTTTATAACAACAGAAATCCAGCCGACCCGTAGCTGATCCTCAGAAGGTGATGCAATGGAGCTGGAAGAGAGAGAGAGAGAGAGAGGACACTTAACCCCACTCGTCTTTTGGTCAAAGACGATGTCAGCTCGCCGCCTGCCAACGTCGCTAAATCATACTAATTATCACAATGTATGTTTCTTAAAGCTCCCATATTGTGCAAATGCACTTTTCCGATGTTTTTGAACATAATTATGGGTCTACGGTGTGCCTACAGACTGCCAAAGTATCAAAAAAAAGAAAGCTCTCTCTTTTTCTCACTCTCCCCTTTTCTGAAACCCTCAACCTCTCCACCCAATATACCCCAGTCAGAATTCTCCCCGTTTCTGACGTCAAAAACTGGAAAGCCAGAAGCTTCCATTGTGCAGTCCACCCCCCTATTTCTTATTGGTCCACGGCCCCGAGATCCTCTCGAAAAATATTCCTTCACCCCCATGTTGTTTGCTTGTTGCTAAGCGACAAGATGCCTGTAGTACGGCAAAACATGATGAATGTTGCATAATCCACTAATTTATCTTAACCACAGCAGCCTCGTTTTTAATAACACAACGGATAGGAAGCTACTTGTGCTTTTTTTCAAACAGTGAAACTGAAATACATTTTTTTATTAGTATTTTTGCCTGACTGGTGTATAGCTATTAGCTTTGGGACAAGCATTCAGCTTTTGCTCATAAAAACATATTTCTATTCCCCACACCAGTCTGTAAATGCATCGTTTTTAACAGGACAAAGCATTGGAAGGTATACTGAAGAAGTCTGACTTTGAAGATATTTTTTTCACAGATTTTAGTGATATTGTTAGCAGCTAGCTCCCGAGCTAGCTTCGCAGTAGCCACCATCTTTTGCAGCATTTTTATTGTGAACATGCCGTTTCCATTGGCGTGTGGCTGTCAGTGCATCTGTATGAACATAATCTTTCATGTAGACAAGGATAGGTCATGTCAAACTGTTCAGAGTGCGTTACTAAGATAAGATAAGATAAGATAATCCTTTATTAGTCCCTCAGTGGGGAAATTGCGGGAATACAGCAGCCTTGCATACAATAGAGACACATAGTAATAAAATAATATAATATAAATAAAATACAATAAAATACAAGAAACAGTAAGAAAATTTCTAATTAAATATACAGACGGAATAAGAGTATATATACATATAAAAGTGCTTCAGCGTATTTATATTGCACCAGCTGAGTACAATTAAAGTGTCCACAGTGAGTAAAGTAAAATAAAGTAAAATGACCATGTGTCCAAAAGTCCTGAAATGAACATGGATTAATGAGAGCTCAGTTTGTTGTGCAGCCTGACAGCAGCGGGGAGAAAGGACTTCCGGTACCTCTCCCTCAGACACCGGGGATGAATCAGCCGGTGACTGAAGGAGCTGTGCAGCGCTGCCAGAGTGTCCTGCATTGGGTGGGAGGCGTGGCTTAACATGGACGAGATCTTAGTCATCATCCTCCTGTCCCCCACCACCTCCACGGTATCACCTCTAGCACTAGACTTGGTTCTTCTCATGGGTAGGCTAAACCTAACTGTGCTAACAGGCTATACGTCATAATTGTTTACAAACAGACAGAGGGCGAGGCGTATCTGGCTTCGCTTCCGGACAGGGGGCGGGGGGAGCTCAAAGATTGTATATTTACAAGGGGAGCTGCAGCTCGTTTTAAAAAATTGGCCATTGTGAGATTAGCTGAACATCAGCATAGTACAATAAATTATCTGAAAGTTTTTTTCAGCAAACAATTGAAGAAAAACGTATTAGGGACCACTAAGACCATATAATATGGTGTATAATAGAACCGAAAAGTGTATAATATGGGAGCTTTAATCTTTACATGAAAACAGAAGACATACAAACCTCCATTTGCAGCTGAAGTAGCTACTGTATATTTTGATTAACAGCAGTTTATCCATCCACCCAGTTCTTCTTGCAGCATCACAGCGCACACAGTAAAATATGGTCAATGGTCAAAGCTTCCTGCTGCAAGGAATATGCATCAAAGCTGGCAACCTCTCTTTGACTGACACCAAGACACAGCGATGCACACACACAGTGTCTGCACCTGACAATAGAATAGTTCCACTATGGTGCAAGTTACCTTTAGGCCAGCTGTTCCCCGATCCAAAATCTTTATGCTAAGCTAGGTTAAGCGCACAGGTCTGCACTCTCTTGGAAAGAAGGCAAATAAATTTGCTTTCCAAAAAGTTTGAAGAAAGGCCTTAAACAAATATAATAATGTTTGATTTCCATCCTTGTCTTTTGGATATTGTTGTAGCCTTGACAAGATAGTCTTGGTTTTGAGACAAAGTAAAAATGCTTACTTAACCTCATGTCAGACACACGCACACACACACATACACACACACGCACACACACACACACACACACACACACACACACACACACACACACACACACACACACACACACACACACAGCCACCTGGTGTCTCCCTCTCTCTTCCTCTCTGTCTGGGTCTCTCTATTCCCCCCCTCTCTCTATCTCTCTCTCTCTCTCTCTCTGGCTGGAATGCAGCGGTGGCCGTCTGGTCCAGCTCATCTCTGGGAGGAGCCAGCCATCTCTCCTCGTCCATGCTACCACTCTAAACATTTGGCTAGTTTTGGCAGATTTGTTGATTTTTGTCCCCTCGTATTTTCCCTCTTTTTGCTGTAAAACTGATACATACTCTTTCAATTAGACCCCCTTCCCCCCGCCCCCCTCTTCCACCGGCCAGAGCACTATAGTGTGGGAGTGGGGGTGAGCAGAGTAAGTGGGTTGTATATTTTATTAGTGAAGTGAAAACACACACAACCTGGCCCAGTTCTGGGAGAACCATCTGCCGTCATGGATTTTTCTTGGGAAGCTCAAGGTTAGCATGTAAAGTTTTATCATTTTTGCTTGAAGCTCAGGATTAACATGTACTGTAGAGAATATTGGAGCTGACGTGACTTTTCAAACAAGTCAGGCATGCAAGTTTCATTTGTGGTCGGGTATGGCTAAATCCTACCTTCATAGATTACGATAAATAAAGGCTTTAATCCAGGAAAAGCACAGAAGGAAGTAATAGGTGCATCTGGCATGTGGTTTAAGGTTAGCTGCTACAGGTTAGCATTGAGCTAATCCTATGTAAGGTTGCCAAAACTTGGACCTCATAAAAATACATTCATTCAACCCACATTTAGAGTTGAACACACAGATTTACCATCGTACCTATAGCTTTGCAGTGCGCTTCCAAATGAAGCAAGACCGTGTGTTTTATGGTGGAAATAGACATTTTCCCTTCCTCCTCAGTTGTAAATAACACTGTGTTCCAAGGCCATAAATAATAGTGTCACTCAACCATGCCCCATTCTCATGTCCTCTGCTTGCTCTCACCACAGGCCTGTAGCACTGCCTAGCCAGGGGCCCTTTCGGCCTTGTGCCCCACCTCCACACACTCACAATCAAGTTGCGGCCGTAAAAATGCCCGTGGAATGTTTCTGCAGAGGCCGGACAGTTAAGTGATCACAAACTAGAAGGACCTCATAATGGACGTCCTGGGAACAGATATTAGTGGGCTCCCCGTGTTCCTGCTAACAAAATACATCACACATGCACATAAAGGACATGAAAGCGCGGTAACGTGTGTGCATGGACAGGCAAACACGCACATAAGCACACACACACTGCACTTAGGGGCAGACAGTATTGATGGCTCCCTCGGGCATCACACAGACGCATCTGTTTCTGTCCCACTGACTCTCCACACTCATAATTTCAAGTAAGTCATAACACAAATTATAAACACACATCCCTCAACCGTGACGCCTAGGAATAACAGCATGGAGTGCGCGGAGCTGATTTAGGGTAGACTGGGACTCTTAAATCTTTACCTTTTGCTCCTTTCTTTCTTTCCTCCTCTCCGTTCCTTCCCTCTTTTCTCTCTCATTTACCACAGGTGGAAGTCACTCTTGTCAAACACAGACTTCCCTCTTCTAGTGCCCTCATCTCTTTTTCATGGTTTTTATACTTGACCCACTGGCTCTGCGGGGCCTTCCCTCCTTTTTCACAGCCACAGGGTCCCTCCTTTCTTTTCTCTTTTTTGATTCTGTTCAACTCTACATATTTGTGTTTATGCTCAGCATTGACTCCTACCTTAACCCCTCGTCACCCAGAAATCTGTGTGACCCGCCAGTCTGCCATCTGCCCTGTGTGAGTCCTTTGACAGCCGCCCTAGCCTCAAAGACATCTTCATCAAAGTCTTCCCCTGCTCATTTTTCATCCCTTTGTCCTAAATGATCTCTTTCCACCTCACGGCTCCTTGCCCTTCTCTGTTTCCATTATTTTCCTTCCTTTTTTTCCCTTTCCATATCGTCTCTGCTCACCCCCTCCCCTTCTTTCTCCCCTCACCTCTCATCGCACGGTCATGTACTTTAGCCATCCATCTCCCACCTCTGTAGATCCAAATGTCTCAATATGTCCCAGGGACCATGAAGGTTCAATTGGAATCACATGTTGTAGTCGAGCTGAGAATTTCACCCCTTATAAATAAGATGTCAGCCCAGTCTGTGCTTTTCTACACTCTTGCATGCACTCTCTACTCTAGGCTTTAATACTAAAAAAAATGTGGAATGTGAGCTATATATATATATATATATATATATATATATATATATATATATATATATACACAGTATATATGTACAGAATATATATATACCGTATACAGTTTATTATCAAATAGAGAAATTAGATGAGATTTTTGACCCCGGATTTATTTGTCTTTCTATTGTAGTGGTTCCTACATTTCATTGTCACACTTTTAATCCGAAAGGAAATGAAGATAATCCTTTGTTTGTCCAGGACAAGCCAAGTTAAAGTTAAGGGGAGGGAGTGAGACAAGAGAGGAGGAAAGAGAGATGGTTCACCCACTCCAGATAAGCCAGCAGATATAGTACCAGCATTTGTCTTTGTGTGTCTTTGTGTGTGTGTGTGTGTGTGTGTGTGTGTGTGTGTGTGTGTGTGCGTGTGTGCGTGTGTGTGTGTGTGTGTGTGTGATAGATGAATCCTGTCTGCTAGATTCATGTTCGTCACAAGTGTGCTCTACAACTAAGGCCAAATAGCCATTCAAATTAGATGTGATTAAATACTCCAGTGTGATTCAGGTTCAAAGACTGTTAGTAATACTAATCAGCACACACACACACACACACACACACACACACACACACACACACACACCATGTGCCCATAATCACTGATTGAGGATGTGGGAGACAGAGTTTACAGGCCGGTTAACCATAATAATGTCCCTTTTTTATTGTTTTAGGAAGGCATCACTCAGCAGAATCCCGTAGTACCACTCACAGAGCACCCACAGGGAGACAGCGCTGTAATCTGCTGTGTTATTTCAGAGCCTGGAAGTGATTTAGTTTTGCACTGAAGCATGGCAGCCACTTTGGTTTAGGGGTTTAATTTAAGGTCTGAGGGTCAATTAATAATATTGAGTCGGGGAGTATGTACCTGTGTTAGGGAATGCAGGTGAGATGGATGTGACTGCAGCAAAGATCCTGGTCATAAACAATACACATATACAGTGATTCTTTTTGAAAATAACTTCATTGTATAGGTCTACAATTGCTGCGTAGTGACAGACAATGTTTAAAATGTCAGAATGTACAGATGCAATTTTGGTTTTGTGTGTGACTTTTGCCTAAGTGTATAAGGAAGTTATCGCTGCTCGAATCAACTAAATCAGTCCATCATTAGTTTCTTTTTTTGGAAACTAATCAAACACGTCTTTCATTAGGGTGATTAGGTGAGGCAACTTGTTGAATGGTACAAATCCTTGATGAAGTTACTCAGCGGTGGTCGGAAACAGATGGATCTCTCTTTGGCTTTTTTCGGATGAGTTCCGAGATTAGATAAGCCTATACCCTTTTAAAGTCAGGTTGAGGTGAGGTCGGCTAACCTTTCACCGCTCTCTGTTCTTCCACCAAGTTTGCCCCCGCACTTCAAGCACCACTAGCTTAGATATTGCCTAAGTATTCTGAAAATGTCCTCTTCCCATTGGTGACTGTTTTTCAGCTTAGTGTATGATTATTTTGTGTGTGTATGTACAGTCGCATACTGACCTACATAGGTAGGATTTCTCAAGCAGTGTTTGCAGTTAAATGCTAAAAGGAGATACGTGTGTGACTATGAGAATACTGGTATATGGTCAAATGTTGGAGTTCCCATGTGTGTGGTGTAAAGATGGCCATCCTGTGAGTAGGTTAGGGCTGTTAACTCAGACACATTGTTTATGAACAGACACACATTGTGCTGCATTCCTTGCCCATATATGACTCTGTGCATCACCTCTTCATTTCATTTAACACAGCCAAAGATACAGCTAAGGACATTGGGATCGCCACTGTGCCATGCCCTGAAATGCAAAATTAGTTATGATGGTTGTTAGTCCATGTATGTAAAACTGGAAAATATGAAGAGGGATTTAAAAAAGCATTCTAACTGCTGTGTTCATTTAGGATTTTTTGTAAAAAAAAAATGTTTTACTTTGGATTTTTTTTTTCTTACCTGTTTAACATTGTGAACGGCCAGGTCAAGCAGAATAGTCTTGCAGCCTGAGTCTGGAGCACTTGCTCTGGTACAAGTTCAATGTAGGTTTGTTCATCTGTGTGTGTGTGTGTGTGTGTGTGTCTGTGTGTTCCCTTTACAGTGAGCGTTAAAAGGAATAACAGTGGAGGTGTGGGGAGACGAAAAGTGTCACGCTGGCCCTGCTCTGTGATTAATGGTGTGATTAGCTGCTCCGATCTATGTCAAACACACATGCATGCACGCACAAATACATGCACAATATGCAGACACACGTGAGCGCACACAAACACACAGAGGCCTATTAATGGCTTTGAATGGGAGAATCCAGATGCGGCGTGCAGATAATTGTACTAAAAACAGCGAATGTGGATTCCCTGGCCAGCAAGACTTTATTCTGAGTTCAGAGTGTTTATTTTTGCAATTGAGTTATTTCTGCAGGGACTTAAATCATGAAATAAAAACACTCCAATCCAGGTCAATTTTCAATTGTGTCCTCTAGCCTTCACCTCACACAAACCCACACATTACCTTACCATGCTGCTTTAATGCCCTATTGATTTTGAGTTTGGCTGCGTCATGTTTATCCAACTTAAAATACCTTTCAGTGCCGACACACTGTTTAGACAGCCTCAGACTCATGCAAGGGTAATTTAGATATGTAGCGACAAAGAACCATACATATACAGAATTTCAGTCTACATCAATGTGTGTTTGTGTGTTGTCTCTCTCTTTTGCCCATTGTCTTCTATGATATTTTTTTGCCTGGGGGTCAATGACCTTAGTAGAGTAGAGGTGTGTGTGCCTTGCTGTCTATGAAAATATGTTTGTGCCTCTGAGTGTGTTTAGGAGAGTGGGAGGATAGAATGTGTGTTTGTCACAACACTGGATTTACAACATCCTGTACGATGACGAGCGGATAGTCTCTCCCAAACTACTCCCGAGATTTCTCTAGTTTACGCAAGGCATTCTCCAGGGTCCTGCTGTCCTCTGGTTGTGTGTGTGTGTGTGTGTGTGTGTGTGTGTGTGTGTGTGTGTGTGTGTGTGTGTGTGTGTGTGTGTGTGTGTGTGTGTGTGTGTGTGTGTGTGTGTGTGTGTGTGTGTGTGTGTGTGTGTGTGTGTGTATGATGAGGTTTGGTGGTATGTCTCCTCTACACCTGTAGACACAGTCATTTGGGGCCACCACCACAGGGATGTCATATCCTCCTCAGCCTGCTCTATTAGACTCCATTACTTCATTACGTACCGATGAGTCACACCGCTAATATAGCATTTAGGAAAACCACTTCAAAAGATGTCTGCGTCCTTTTGTTGTTGTTGTGGAATCTCTGTCTGAGTTTGAAGAGCTCTGGAATGACATCCGGTAGATGAACTGGGGCTGACAGCTGCATTTGTGGGTGAAGTGTCTCTGTGCTGTAGACTTGTCCTTTTTTTACTGACTGTAAAACCTATTCTTGACTTTCCCATCCTTTTGTGGAGAATTAAATATACAGAAAGAAAATGTTGATTATTTTTGTAACCCCCTTTGTGTAACCCCCTTGTCCCACTCTCATCCCCTCAGGCAGCAGGCTTTGCTGGCGGCGATCAGTGAGAAGGATGCTAACATCGCCCTGCTGGAGTTGTCCTCCTCCAAACGCAAGAAAGCCCAAGATGAAGTGATGGCTCTGAAGAGGGAGAAAGACAGGCTCATGCACCAGCTCAAACAGCAGGTACATCATCCACCACACCACACCACACCCAACCAACAAACCTTTTATATTTTTTTACCCGCATATAAACTAAGGATTTTACATTAATAGCTCTCCTTGGTCATGTTTGACTGAAGTTGACTGGCCTCTACATGATTTAAATGGATCCTTAACCTTGAGGGTCACCATTAGGACATGAATCTGGCTTTGTGATTCATAGAAGGGGGGGGCTACAAATTCAAACCTGCTGCAAGACGGGGATGGTGAAGCGTGTTGTCTGCACTTATCCAGCAACATGGGCAGACAGTCTTTTGAACTTTTTCAAACCATTAAAGGATAGAGGTGAACAATTCCTGGTAGTTAACAGAGTAGACGACTTCCCAATAACAGACCACACTTACTGCATCCAGTCATCACGAAACCCACACATAAACTCATGAGCGAGGCTATTCTTTTAACAATCGTGCAATCAGGGCTTTTTCAGATGCACTCATGTCGATGACGTAGGTCGGTATCATCAGTAAATTCCCCGGTGGACTTCTCTGTTTTACATCTTCTGGTCAAACGGGCATGACTCCCAGCACACTCACACACACACACACACACACATACTTTGGCGCACACACCTACTTCCCATGATAGTCCTGGCTCTCGATATATTATAACCCCGAGGCTGATGAAGGTATGTGGGTTGTTAAGGCCTGGTCGGACCACATCAGTGACTGAGCTAACGTGAATGCTTACGCTAACGAGCCACCAGCAGGGAGTCTGCATATACGGTCTCCTGAGTCAGGGGCGGGGAAGTGGGGGGGTGGGGGGGGGCTCTTCTGGGAAACATGGTGCATTTAAAAGTCAACAGATGCAGTGACGGGGTGTGCATTTAAGTGCCAACCTGTGTTTGTTCGTGTGTCTCGTAAACGGGTAAACAGTTCCTGCGGGGGGTGCCATTCCTATTGGAGGATTTTCAAGGAAAGCCTATTATCTGTTTATCGCAATCGGATGCGTCATGTTTTCCCGTTTGGTGTAACCCGTAGTTACCGTCCACCTGATGATGTGATGAGCTCTAATTGCGACGATGTGGCCTGCGGGTTCCGGACAAAAAGAGGAGAAGAAAAGAATGGAAAGGGCTGGTAGGGAGGAGAGGAGTGGGCAGCATTTACACATACTTTATTTACCTCTTTATTTCTTGTTCATGCAAACCTGATTCCCTAAAAAGTCTCCAGCAACACATGCATAACAGCTCATGCATCTAGAACTGCTAAGTAAAGGTGTTCCAGGCAGGGCTATATGGTCATCTAGCAAGCAGAAAGTGAGGGTCATCTGTTTCAGCTATGGAGGTTGTAAGGTAAGTAGTTCCTATAGGGAGACATTGCCTCTACTTGGGTTCCTTCCATTACACAGAATGATCTCTCTGGAGATTATGTTGTTCGACATGACACACACCGGCTCTCTGTCTTCTGACCCATTGACACACATATCAGGATAGGTCGCCCTCCCGGGTCCTCCACCGCCCCAATGGCGGAAGGAAACTGACTAGGAAATGCCGAAGAATTATGGTACTCGGGGTCTCATAGGAGAAAGCTGATCTGTAGACAGCAGATAGATTTACAGATAGCAGTGCCCTGTCTGACCTCCCCACATCCCTCCTTTGGAAGATCTTAGGAAAGTGTGCGTGTGTGTGTGCGTGTGTGCATGTGCGTGTGTGCGTGCGTGTTCGTGTGTGTATTAAGCCGGCGGTCTAAGACAAACTTTCCTTTCTCAGACAGTCTGCGTCCCTTTGAGGCATGGGCCTTCTTCAGCACAGACAAACACACATATACAATGATGCAGTCACACACACATACGCAGCCATACACATGGAGAGTGTGGTGTTTAGACATTCTGAGAAGAGGGAACAAATGTGTTCCCGTGTGGGAATTCTTTGAGTGTTCCCATCCTAGTGATGGATGACCAAACGTCTCGGCCGCTTTGAAGCCGAGAAAAAGATAAATTTGGAATCCTCAGAGGGTGTGCCATTTCTCTGTGACTTTCTCTCTCTTTTTGTCTCTCCCTCTCCCTCTCTTCCTCCCTTATTTACACACTGTGTCCATGCTGAAAAGACGCATTCCGTATTCTCAGAGGTGTGTCTCATTAAGAAGAGCTCATGTATCTGCCTGCATAAAGCGGGTTCAAAGTGTTGCAATTTTACTACGACAGCATGGCAATGTTTCACACATACACACCCACCACACACAGAGATCTGATTAAAGGAGTAAAGTGTTGTGTGCAGCTGCCAGCTTGTTTAAGACCTTTTCTCGCCAGCCTCCTGTATCCATCCATATGTGTTAATACAGCTCGTCTCTAATCAGGGCAGGCTCTTGATTCACAGGTGGCCTTGCATTGAGCTTTGCGATGCAGCTGTGAGCACAGCAGCCATATCACCGCTGCCCTGTTTACACCAGCAGCTGCACTTTGATACACATGCAGAGAGCACTCACTGCACACACACACACACACATAAAGTAAAGGCCAGTGCTGTTATGGTTAGAGATGTCAATGAATAACTCCTCCCCTCTTCTCTCCTTCCCTTCCCCAATTAGTGTCACCTGTGTCTATTCCAGTCTGCCTGATCTACAAGCATGCCTGGAGGCCATTACTGAGCTGTTTACTCTGCAAAGACTCTAATTAACACTAATTAAAACACATACATTCCACCGCACAGAACATTTTATATGCACACAGGAACATGTCCATACAGACAGAGTGGATGTGTGTGCTTTTTGCATGTCCGTTTGAATGAAACTGGATGGCCACATGTGGGCCATCCTGACCACACAGTCAGGCTCTCCCAGAAGCAATTCATCACTCAATTCAGTTGGGTTTGTGTCTCAGGTCATTAAATATCAGCTACGTGCGCACACGCACACACACACACACACACACACACACACACACACACACACACACACCCACACACACACACACACACACGTATGCAACCGAGTTGTAGGACGTTTGGCTCCTCATCCTACCAAATATGGTTGCAATTAGATTAACAGGAACACGTAATATGGTTCTTATTAGATTATCAGCAGGGACTAAACCCACATTAGGTTGTTTTGCCCATGGTCCACAAATTAGTTTTGAAAATGTTTCTTCTGTTTTAAACAGCATTATTTAACCATGGGGAAAGACTCCCTGTGGAAGCAGCTAAAGCATGTATGTCGTAGCAGCATAGTAATTCCGTCAGCTGTGTGATGTATGATAATAATTGTCCTAGCCCTCAATGACAGGTGTCAGCGCTGTTGCACTGAAGTCAGCCCCACCCAGTCACACCTGCTGGTGTCAACAACACCTGAGGTCATGGAAGGCCGTACACCTCAACCTAGCCTTTAACTGCTCTAACCACTGGGTCTGGGTGTCTTGTCTGAACCTTCCCTCTTGTCCATCCCTCACTCTTCTCATCTTTATATCTGTTCTTTCTCAGCACAGTGTCAATGTTCTCACCTTATCTAAGCAGCACCCTTCCTTAATTCAAGCTAATTGCTAACCTCTTTAATACCAGCCACATCCTCTCTCCTGTGATCCTGCTGACTGGCTCATTTCCTCAGTCATTAGGGCCTCAGCTCCTTATCTCAGGCAGCGAATGTCTCCAGGCCAGAGGACTACTGTAACACAGACTCCCCTCCTGACTCAAGTTTTTTTTTTTTTTTTTTTGCATCCTCCTCCTGTCATGCCTGTCTCCCATTTAGGCAGGGAAAGCCGCAGCATTTTGGACGAGAGAGACGTGTGCATATCTTTCCGTCGAATCATCCTCATCCCCAATCCCAAACACACAATCCCACCTCCCGCTCTATGCACTCATGTCTGCCCTCAGGGGAAGTATCTGCAGTCAAGTAAAGCTTGAGCCTGTCAATTGATCTGCACCCACTCTGTCTCTGTCTATCTCCCAGACAGCTGGCCTCACTGGAGTAAGGGCTGATTGTTAACGTTAGTCAGTCCAGGTTGTTATCTCTCTCTGAAGCAATGACGTTGGCGGGATGACAGCCTCTTCGCACAAATACACACAGATGTACACACAGATGTACACACACACAACACACACAAACAAGGGGACGAATAGTCTTGCGTATAGACATTGACAAGCACGCATAAAGATGCATATTTCATTGCAATTTTAATCAATGACGTCTAAAATGAGGTTGCTTGGCCCGGGCCAAGGACGCCTGTGGCCTTTGGCTACATGAAAACACTCGCTAACTGTTCTTATGACAATTCGTCAAATCCAATTAAATGATAGTCTGCAATGTGGATGACGTCTGACAGCGCTACAGTATTTCCATCAGGCACTCCGACGCACTCAATTTATGACCTGTCAAGTGTTGTTAGCTGCACGTTTTTATCATCTGTGATGGCTTTCAACATGCTTTCCCCACATCCAAGAATCCCTCAGCCTGATCATTCTAAGTCCCCGATAAAATATTTAACTGACAAAAAAAAGAAGAAGCAGTGAGCGTGTTATAATTGTGCATCGTAAAATTGTGTTTGGTTTATATCTTTTTTCCTTTTTTTCTCCTTCTTCTTTTGCAGACTCAGAGCAGGATGAAGCTGATAGCGGATAACTATGAGGAAGATCACATCCACCCCCAACATCATCCCCACCATTCTCACCACTTGCATCCAGCAAACGTGCATCATCGCAGCCTGCCGAGAGGGCCCCCCCATGCCAACCACCGGCCCCCTATGGACCAGGTCAATATGAACGCATACACACGCACATGCACACACACACACCCACCATATAATAATATAATTTCATATTTGATATAATCATAGTCGGACTCAGTAGCATAAAATCTCCCCTTTCTCGTATCCCCTGTCTCTTCTCCCTCAACCCCAATACTTCCTGCCAAATTAGAGTCATTCGTATCATTTAGATAGGGAGCCTGAAGGGGAGAAGCTGACAAGTGAGTGGTTTTTGATCGATGGGATTTGTGTATGAGATTAGTTTATTATATCATTCATCTCGCACATATGAGCTCCTTCTCGCTGTCTGTGAGTATTATATCAAGACTTCCCTGAGGACACACTTAATGTGTCTGTTTGAAGACAGCTGAAGAAGAACAAACCACTGTGCAGCGCAAAGTGTTTGTGCGTTGGTGCGAGCATGTCTGCATACTGTAGGCGAGTGCATGCCTGCCGGTGTGTGTGTGTGTGTGTGTGTGTGTGTGTGTGTGTGTGTGTGTGTGTAGATGCACACCTGAGCCTTTTTTTGATACTGTGTACCAAGGTGAAGTCGGGAGAAAGCAATCTTCAAAGAAAGATGATTTCACAGTATTTCCATTAGATCATAAAAGTGTCTTGTTTTTTGAATGCTATATAAACTCATCACAGCTCTATTGTTGTCAAGAACTTGTGATTGGCGCGGGGGATTCCAAAACTATGAAGTGTTTGAGAGTGAAAGACGAATACCTGGGGATTTCCACCTGAGTTAAATTCTTGCTTCTGTTTAAATTTGATACACCCTATGACATGTTTGTGGGCTCTATAAATATGTCTGAAGCTTCTGTCAAACTCGCACTGGGGGATCCCCTTCCCCTTAATATGCATACAGGCAATACACCCCCCACACATACCTCACCACTATGTGAGAGAATAGACAGAATAGCTGGTTTCAATATGTAATTTGCATTTTACACCTGTGGAAAAAAAAATTCTGTTCCCTAAAGGAATTTGAGGGTCTGGGGCTGATTGATGTCCATGTAGGCCCACCTTTCATCTTTGTGAAGCTCTGAGGGCCATATTGTGTTTTTCATTTGACTTGCTAAACTAAAATAATATCATTAAGCTATCACGGTCATTGACTTCATATTAAACTGTGACCTGCAGGTGATAACTTTTTAGTGTTGCACGTTATTCTCCCTCTACTTTGCACTTATACAAATCTTTCCTCCAATATGGCTCTCCAGCACTGTTTTACTGTGGGAGTGTTTATAGTGCTTGACATTATGAAACAGTAGCCTCTCTGCAAGTGATATTTCAACGTTTCATGCGGGACTGAGAAAAGCCTTGCAAAAGCAAAATATTATTAAGGCTGCTGAGAAATCTTGTTAAGAATGTGGGGAATAACAAAATAACTCATAAATATGTTCCAATTGGCTGAATTATACTTTCTATTAAACATTGCATTTTGTGCGTCTATAAAAGGAAACTGTGCTGGCTCACATTTTGCATGCAACAATTGGGGGGGGGGGGAATAAAAGTTGAATAGGTTTTGAAAGGGGGGCAATATAAATACATTAACCATAGGTAAGATGAAGGACAATGCCTACAAATGGAAATACATTTTCCAATTGCATGGCTTTTGCTTAGTCTGCTCACACATTACATAGGACCAAAATGTCCCAATCTAAGATGTGTATCAAGATGTCATCATCCCCATCCACAACTGATTGAATTAATCAGCAACTGACTTGCTTGAATTCGCAAAGTTGTTTCTCTGTCCCACTCCCTCTTGTGTCAAGCACACACACTTAGAAAAACAGACCCTGTTGACAGAGGTCAGACAATCACCTCGTGGCTTTTCCTCATATCTGATCTTTGACCCAATGGGGAAGTTCAGCATAGGTCAGGGTAAGGCCTCCAAAGGTGTGTGTGTGTGTGTGTGTGTGTGTGTGTGTGTGTGTGTGTGTGTGTGTGTGTGTGTGTGTGTGTGTGTGTGTGTGTGTGTGTGTGTGTGTGTGTGTGTGTGTGTGTGTGTGTGTGTGTGTGTGTGTGTGTGTGTGTGTGTGTGTGTGTGTGTGTGTGTGTGTGTGTGTGTGTGTGTGTGTGTGTGTGCGCGTGTGTGATGGGGGGTCACTCAGTCTGGACATCGCTGGAGTCCCTGAGGTGTGACTGTTTTCTCTCCAACCCCCAGGACTTCACAACTCCTTTAATCTCCCTCTTTCAAATGTGATGAATTACTCTGTTTGTTTTTCTTGAACACTTTGTTCAATCACTCCTCTTATTTCTATCACTTAACCTCTTCTTTCCCCACAATTTTTACTTTAGCCACTCCTGTTTCTTTTAATCATCCTTCTATCTCTTCCATCCCTTTTTTTCCTGATGTATTTTCTTCCCACTGACATTCCTCCTTTCCAAGCCTCCCTGTCTCTTTGATTCCTTCCTTGGATTCCTTCTTTCCCTCCATCTTTCCCGTTTCGAATGCAAGTGCGGCCTTGCCAGTGGTTCAGTGCAATGCGCCGGGTCCAGGAATGTCACTTGAAGGATGATTGATGATGATAATGATAATGATGATGAAGAGGGTCCTCACGCTCACCCTAGAGACCACAATGCCTTTCCAAGATACAGCTGGTGCCATGAATAACATACCAGTGACCACACATGTTTTTTTCAGATTTGACTCAATCAGATACACACACCGCATGCACACCAAACTGGCACATGTAACACACGTAAGCAGAAAAGCATGCCCCTGGAATATAGTGGACGCACAAACACAAGAACACACTTCAAGGTTTTTTTTCCCAGGACTCAAAACCACATGTCATTTGAAACTTATGTCGACAGTAAGTGGGTCCATCCCAACACTATACCTCCCCGTCCTCTAGTCAATCCGTGATGGACTCTGAGGTCTGAGCACAGGTGAAATCTAATCAGAGGAGACAAGCACAGGAACTGGATTTTAGCTCCTCGAGATGCAACCCAGGTCTGCGTCTCAGCATGAAGTGTGTGCAGTTTGACGGGCATGTTGCGTTCATGTTGTTCTCATTTAGCCATGCCAGCACCGCTGCCAGATACTTGGCAGCAGCCTCGGAAGGAAATAGAAAACAGCCATAAAGTGTTTATCAGAGACAGAATTATACAACCTTTTTCTTTTTGGTTGTTGTTCTTTTTTTTTCTCGAAGGGCTTAACATGCTGCCTGCTTCACTTTTATGAGAAGTAGCACATGGTATTTGGGCTGTTTGTGTTTGTGTGTCTGTGTATATGTGTTTGTGTGTGCGTGGGCCTGTGTGTGTGTGTGTGTGTGCATGTGTGTGTTTAACCTGGCAGAATGAGTGGTTATAGGTCTGGCTCTGTTTACGGGGCCTGTCACAGCCGTTCACTGCGTGTTAGCATTTAGCATCTAGCATGTTCCATTGAAAGGCCATTATATGTATAGCTTAGATGCTTAGGTGTAGCCTACTGAGTTTACTGAGCCTGTCACAACCACTCAGTCCAACCGAAGCCACTATGGACTGCAGCCAAGGCCCTTGTGCTTTTTTGCTGCTGTGGAGCGTTAGCATAGACCCCGATCTGCCTAGTTCAGCCTTATATGCAGGCTATGGGCTTGGCCACAGTAAGCTGCCAGCTCATGCTAACCATTGTAATGTTAGTGTCTGAGCGAATTAACCTTCCTGTTAGCAGGGCCCTTGCCTGCACAGTTTCAGCCGCAAGGAAACCCCTTGTGTGTTTGGTTATTGGTTCCTAACAATCACATAGAGGAAAGCATTTCATGATATCATACACAGCTTTTCCGAATGAGAAACATGAACAGGATTGTTTTGATTAAAATCCATTGGGGGTTAAGAGGACCGTACGATAAGGCAATGAGACTTGTAAAGACCCAACCACATGGGTCAGAGTTTGTATAGTAAATAGTTTGCTTTGGGCTGTTTTTAGAATCTTGACTTAAAGTAAGAACAACATGCAAACTGATATGTATTGGAGAGATAATGATGTTTTTCTTTGTTCCATGTTTTTTTCCACACAGGACGATGAAGAGGGAATATGGGCATGACAACCATCACCATGGAAACGCTGCATCCATTTGTCCACAGTGAGTTCCCATTGCAAAGCTATTGTTACATTTCTTTAGAGTTAATGCACTCCTTGCCAGGGTGTAGTGCTATATATCTGCTCTAGATATTTTAATGATCTCCCACACAATAGGCTTCCTTAGTGGGATCGAGTAACCATTAGCCGGGAACATCGATGGAACCACAATAACCACAGCATTACCCAATTCTGTCAGAAGAGAGTGTAATAGAACCAGGCTCCTTTTCCCCATTGCTTATGAATTTCAGACGACTAAAGAGCCCCAGCTTATCCAGAGGTTTATGGTTGCCTTTCTGTGAAGTGCTCATGCGCTGGTTTTGCCTCTTGCTGTGTGTACACTCTGTGGCTATATAGGTAACTGTTCGGTATTCGACCTATACACACACACTCAAACACACACACACACACACACACACATACCGCAGACTAAAGCGATCGTACCAGGGCCCATAGGTGATAAAAACGACACAGTGAGAAAAACCAGAGATGGACGAGTCTGTCTCTCTGCGCCCCAACTTTTTCAATCGCAGTAAAGTTTTACCGCGTTACCCTACCATGTTGTGTGGCTGTGTGTGTGGTAGTTAATTACAATACAACACACAACAGTTATGAGGCTTTCTTTTAAGGCTGCAAGCTGGAAAAAAGCATAAAATGAAGAATGCAGAGTCATAAAGGATAATTCACGTTTAGTTTCTTTATATATATCAAAGCCCCCCCCCCTCCTCCCACCATAGACTCAGGATGCCTTTGAACACAGACGTGCGGAAAGAGGTCTGTGCTGGGTGGGTAATGGTTTGCTTGGAGCTGATGTGTGTGTGTGTGTGTGTGTGTGTGTGTGTGTGTGTGTGTGTGTGTGTGTGTGTGTGTGTGTGTGTGTGTGTGTGTGTGTGTGTGTGTGTGTGTGTGTCTGTGTGCGTGTGTGTGTGTGAGACGGAGCAACTTCTAGATGTATACAGTAAATGTATAGTGTGAGATTTGAGAGATCTAGAAGGGGGAAAAGAGAGGGGATGGGCAAAGGGTGCTTATGTATTTATGTGGGGATGAGAGAGAAAAAGGAGGCTCATAGTATACTCATAGTTTCCAGAGCGTCTCATTCTTCTCCCCCTGTAATCCACAGGTGGACCATCACAAACAGATTCTGTCTCTAACCTCAATGACTTAGTAGTGGTGCACTTTGCCCCAGTGCTGCTTTTGGGATTAAGAGTCCTATAGCTTGTGTGTTTGTGTGTGTGTGTGTGTGTGTGTGTGTGTGTGTGTGTATGAGCAAATGGTTTGTCCTCCTGCAGTGCGAAGCTTTACTGTAGTGTGTTTTGCCCCAATGTTTGTGTGTGTGCATTTTGCGCGTGTGCGTAATGCGTGTGCAAGGGAGCGTTGCTGAGCTATACAGTGCCGGAGCAGCCCACATAGCCTATAATCCAGTCCATGTGTGCTGAGAATGCAGCAGTGTCAGGATTCACCGTAATGAAACAGACCACACTGCCCCCTTTCTCCCTCTCTTTCCATCTCTCCATCTTTTTCCATCACTCCCGGTCTTTCCACCTCTTCCAGATTTCAGCTTGCCCAGCGCTAACGTATGTTCCCTCGAGCTAGAACTAGAGTTGAGCCTGTGACTAGCCTGCTGCTTCAGTATCTCCAATCAGATACCATGATGGTGTGTGTACACACGCGTGTGTGTATGTATGTGTGTGTAAGTGTGTATTAGTGATTCTTATCCCAATCTAATAGAATAAGCCATGCACATTAGCCTTTCGCACAGAGCGGTGTAAGGGCTAGCGTTATCAGTGCTGCTCATCTATCCATTGCTGTTATTCTGGCGGCGCACGATGCGAGCGCAGCTAACATGTATTAGCCATCCTCTATGTGAGACCAGATGGGAGTCTTTAGCGGTGTGTAGCTACAGCGCAATAAGGCCAAACCTAATCCCCATATCCTGTCCCTGAGTGAGCCCTCCCTAATATGAGCAAACAGAGATGACAGCACCGATAGACAAATAGCCGAGGACCTGTGTGTATGCGTGAGTATCGGTGTCTTTGCAGGCCCCGCATGCTAGCTTTGATTGGTGTTTCTTATGGATAGCCTTGACTCCCAGTGCTAGGCTACATTTTGAATTCCACACAAACCTAAGTGCTGAGTTTGTGTTGGCAAGTTGGGCTCTGAGCGTCCAGGTGTGGATTTGTATTGGTTAGCTATGGTTCTTCTGACACTGGGCTCTGATTGGCTCATGTTGGTTGTGTGTGTCCTGCTGTTGATTACAGAGGTTTTGTTTACCCTCTTGGCCTCCCGGACCTCCCTTTAATGAAATAAGAATGTCCTTTTGGACAGAGAGCACAAGAGAAAGGGGGTTGGAGGAAAAAAAGTGAAGGAGAACACGGGGCCAAAAGAGTGAAGCAAAGTGGGGGGAAGAGGTTTTCTGGAAACATTATGCTTTTATCCCACCGTGAAGTTATTTGTACTGAATGAAGCGAAAAGAAGCTGAGAGGCTTTCCAAGTGGGGACAGAAATATGTTTGTGTGTGCACGTGTGTGTGTGTGTGTGTGTGTGTGTGCGCGTGTGTGTGTGTGTGTGTGTGTGTGTGTGTGTGTGTGTGTGTGTGTGTGTGTGTGTGTGTGTGTGTGTGTGTGTGTGTGTGTGTGTGTGTGTGTGTGTGTGTGTGCATGAAGGAAGGAGTGAGGCCTTGTTCAGGTTAAAGCAAGTCAAGAAGATGGCTTTCATTTGCCCATGCTGTGTTTGGACTGAAAACTGTGTATGTCTACATTGTGTATATCAGTAAGTATCACACTATTGTGTGTGTGTATGTGTGTGTGTGTGTGTGTGTGTGTGTGTGGGGGGGGGGGGTGTGTGGGTGTGTGTGTGTGTGTGTGGGTCTGTGTGTGTGGGTCTGTGTGTGGGTATGTGTGTGTGTGTGGGTCTGTGTGTGTGTGTGTGTGTGTGGGTCTTTGTGTGTCTGTGTGTGTTTGTGCAAGTCTTGAAAAAGGAGACCAAGTGCAGTGGGAAACTGAAATCTGGCAGCAGATTCTGAATACCAATTATAAATATAAAACACAACTTAGTTAGGGTGTCACAGAAATGTTTGTTCTTGTCTTTCAATTGCCTGATCCTGGTTGTTTGGTTCTGCCCTCAAGTCCAAGGGGGCTCCTCCCTTCCAGAGCTGGCCAGAAAAGCTGAACTGACAAGCTATGAAACTCATGAACCCATGGTACAGCTACCATTGAAGCAAAGCAGGCAGGAAACCGGGAATTTGCTTGACAAGACTATATATCGCCCCCACAAGCAGCTGACTGTGGGAGGCTCTTCTGTCTATTGGGAGTATCTGTCGGGAAGTGTAAGACTGATAGCGATGCCTTGTACAGATAAGCCCTCTACACGAGGTGAACATACATAGGTTTCAATCAGAATGTATTTTGTTAAATTTGAACTTGATTTTAAAATTTTTCACATGTTAGTATTATTTTGCGTAATAGGCTTGCTTGATTTGGATTTGGATCTTTCTTTTACAAAAGAATGTAGGGAGTTTTATTTCATTCACGCAACCTGGAAAACTCAAGCTACTAAGCTTCTGCGAAATTGGAATGACAACAAAAAAAGCACAGAAGCTTTTTTTTTGTCTCGTCTTGTGTTCTTCCAGAATGATATAATGTTTCAGCCACTGTCTGGTTTGCGAGTATGAAACAGATATCACCAATGGAATCTAAAACAGGACATGAACTTGTATTTGTTTTTGTTTTTAGTTGAATTTATAATTCCAGTTCCACTAAGTTTAAATGATGAACTGGCTACATCATATTTTATCCATGCTCTGTTCAAATTGATGACAGTGAGGGTGATAGTCAAATCTCATTTATAGAAACATTCTCACGCGTGTCCTGCACTCTCCTTGGTACTGAAGTGGTGTTGAGGTTGCCATTTGGCAGATATCTGTGTAGATTTATTTTTACCTATGGTACCTTAAATATAGGCCTCTTGGTTCTTTGTAGTAAACTAGAAGTGAAGGCCAGTAACACCAGGTGGTGATCATGATGCATGTGTTTAAACTCACTATCGATATGATATGTGAATTAACACTGGAATAATGTTGATAACACATTGTGGTATACAAGACAAATACAAAAAAAATTAGGTACTAGAATGCGCTACTGCAAGTATTCTAGTATTTGATTCATTGTGAGGAACTAAACTGTACCATGTATGTTCTTAGCTTAGAGAAATGTGTTTAAAATATTATTGTAAAATTGTCCACAGCCCTTAATATCATAAATTATGAATTAAGGTTTACATTTTTTAATTGATCCACATTCATTCTTTTGGCAACTCCTATACTGTGCTTATGGACGATATTACTGATTATAGTATTCAGTGCTGGGGGAAAACAAACATTTCCCTTTCCTTCAGCCAGCAAACTCACCGCCTCCTGCAACTATTTGTGTTCACTTATCTTCTGGTTATTAATAATAAACTCCAAACACTCTCAATGTGTGATTATTGACTGTGGGAAAACACCTCACCTTGCATTGCCCACAGTTTTTTTGCATTTTTGTTTTTTATAATGATGATAGCAGTTCACAGCTCAGACGTGTTGTGTCACCTTTGCACATTCTTTTTAACAGTACACAAAGAACCATGCTATAAAAGTCAGTTTTATCACTGCTAGGTCTTAATTCAAGGTTGGCTTTGACATGAAGGTTTGCCAACAGAAACTGAGATGGTTGAGCCGGCCCTGCTGCTTTTTCCTGCACTATGTGCCAGGTAGAACTTGTGTAAACAACTATCACACCATGCATTTATTGCTACAAGCTGATGCTGCCTTTTATTACAAGCCGCCTGAAGTAATATTGGCTCCATGTTATCAACACAACCTAATGAATAACATGGTTTTATTCTGGATTTTTCTAGACACTTGTAAGTGAATACAAGACAATGGTTTTGTCTAATTTCATTATTATGCATAGGATTTAGGTTGGTGGGTGAACATTTCTTAGTTGGAGCACATCAGTGCATGCAAAGTATTTTATTCTGAATATGTTGACCTATGCTGTAGCCTAGTAGCCCTTTTAAACCAGGGCCCAAAATCACTTGTGATGTATGTGTGCGTGCACCTGTGTGCTTTGTGTGTGTGTGTGTGTGTGTGTGTGTGTGTGTGTGTGTGTGTGTGTGTGTGTGTGTGTACATGAATACTTCTGTGTGCATTCGGGTAGTGTTTGGCATTGTGAGTATCTCCTCACACATGTGTGTAGCAGTGCTGTGTGCAGTATGTCTTTGGTGACCAGTGAACCAGAGCTTGGAGGTCAGTGGAGGCGTCTGACCGAGGCCATCCCTCAGCCAGCTGTCAGAATCATCAGTCTGTGGGGTCAGAGGTTGTTCCACTAGGTTGAAGATGAGTGGAGAGAAGTCAATAACTCAGCAACACCTGAGCAACCACATCTGTGTGTGCGTGTGTGTGCGCTGTATGTGTTGTATCTATTTCAATGCGTGCCGAAAACAACACCTACATTACTTTCCAAAAGGGTCCTTTTTCTAGTCGAGGTGCTCGGTGCCGTAGTGTCTTTATGTTGAACATTTCACCAACCATGAGGATCCGCACAGGTTCAATCAAAACTAATGGGAGATGTGCAGTAGTTTTTGAATGCTAACAAAATGTACCGTAAATGTTAAAAGTTTTGAAAAGTTTCTCACTGGCACGGTATTTTAGACATATTCAGAAAAACTTCATTATCAGTCTCTAAAGGGTGGCAGGAATTTATTATTCTAAAAGCAAGTTAGATTACATGAAAGGATGCATTTATTGGCATGAGATAGGAACTCAGTCTTAATCGTTTTGAAAAAAATATTTGTTTACTGCAATTTGATGTGGCGGCCAGATACATTTGACAATGGCTTTTGCTGTTTAAAAATGCCACACACATTGTTCACTTGTAGTTAAATCAAGAGCAGGGATAGAGCTGCTTTGTCACTGTCGATGTATGAAGCTGAAGACAGACAAGACCCAGAGACGCTTCTTCAGCCCCGGCAGACGGAGAGAGAAAAGAGGAGGAGTTGGTGGGGGAGAAAGATAGACGAAATGGGAAGGGAAGACTGGCAATGTGGTGAGGCAGACAAGTTTATTCATGTTTTAGTTTTTTTGTGGTGTTCTTGAAGTTGAATGCAGGAGGAGAGGACAGTAAGACACCTGATGGTTGGATCATAAGGCGGTTTGTCTGAGAACGCGACCTTTCTTCCCCACCCACAACACACTCATTACACACGCAGAGACATGGCCACACACACAAATGCTCGTTAAAACCTGCGTATTTAGGTTTTGTAATTCTGCTTCTATGATCACAGGTAAATCCCCCGCTCATCAGCTTCTTATCACTGCAGTGGGAATTTGCATGTGTGGGCTTATCTGATTCTGTGTTGGGATCTTAGTATAGCTGCAGTTACAGCATGGCCAACACGTGCATAATATGAGGAGCTTGGCAGTCAGTTACTTAGACCAAGGCCTGACCTGTATACCTTAACTGACCCTAAAAGATCCACTATCAGCTTGAGAGTAAATATGATTGTTGCAGGTTGATTCAGAGGCCTTCCATCTAACATTGTATTATAGAGTGACAAGCCTTTCTCCCATCCAAGCCAGCCAAGTGGGACCAAAATGGGATTTGTTCGATGTCGCTGTTTAGGTTGGCCTGAGTCAGCATTCTCTGGCCACAGTGCAGCCATGAGCCCAGATACATTATCATTGGTCATGCTGTCCACTAGGCCCCAAGGTTATTTTGGTTGCACAGAGTTTTGCTTATATTTAAGTAATATTAAGGATTTTCTTTGTTTATCACCAATTCAGTTTCCAGTTTTGTTCCGTGAAGTATTTACTTTCAGGTACGTTTGGATAAAAATACAAACCAGAGAGGGGTTTTAGAATCTTGGGTCTAGCGTGACCCACTATCCTTTGAGGATGTTTATTTTGTCCAGTCTGATCGACATCACTAATTCAACAAATAACCTCAATGCCTCTCTCTCCTCTTGTACTGTACACTGCTCTGACCTCACAAGATGATTGATGATGATTCGCTATGTGGTAGTTAAGTGTTTTTCCCGGCCGTTGTTGTTGAGGTTTTTCAGTTCAAGTGCTCAAACAAATTCTTGCCAAGAGACAATAGGCGCTTGCGTTTCTTTCCCGGGTTTGTAATTGAAATGACACTGTAGTGCGCTCTCATTTATGACCACTAATTCACTGGCACAGGTTCATAGTCTCAACCATGCCGCAAGTAACATTAGCCCAGAAAATGAAAGGGCTTGTCCCAATTGGCTGGGCATATACAAGCAAATTTACATGTCATGGATGTGTGATTGCTTTTTTAAATTATTATTGAAACATTAAAAGTTAATAGATATGTGGGTTAAGCCGAAATACCTTTAGTGAAGCGCCTCATCCTCCCCTCTCTGTCTGAACATGCCAGGTGTGGTTCAGTCTGCGTCTGTAAAGTCCTCTCTGGCTTGCTCTCTCTGCAGAAATGGCTCAGCTAGTTCACACTCATAAATCACAGCTCCTCAGGCTATCGCTATTTTTCACTTCTCGCTCCCTCACTTTTTTTTATCTTTTTCCTTTTTAATCTTCTATCAGTTATCTCCATCGCTTCCTTAAGTGGCATTGCCACACGATTCCTCAAAGCATTCTTGTGGCTGGCTCACTGAGACTAAAAAGGGATCAAAAATCATACTATAGATCAAATCAGAAATACACACCTGTAACATTGTGCTGATGAAGTGGAGGTCAAAATGGGAAAATGGATTGATTGATTGATTGATTGATTGATTGATTGATTGATTGATTGATTGATTGATTGATTGATTGATTGATTGATTGATTGATTGATTGATTAAACATCTTTAGTGAGTTCTTACAGCCAGAAAGATTGAGAGAGAGAGAGAGAAGGGAAGGAGAGAAAGGAGAGAGAGAGAGAAAGAAAGAAAGAAAGAAAGAAAGAAAGAAAGAAAGAAAGAAAGAAAGAAAGAAAGAAAGAAAGAAAGAAAGAAAGAAAGAAAGAAAGAAAGAAAGAAAGAAAGGGGGAGAGAGAGAGATTTGCTGGATTATAATGGTGTTTTGTGAGCTTATAGAGATGGCAGCACAAAGACCTTCCCCTCAGGAGCAACTTGCACCTGGGGAGGCACTTGTGAGCATGTGCTTGTGCGTGTGTGTGTAGATGTGTTCGAGAGTAAAATCATGGCACATAAGAGAACTCTTCAGTCGCCTGCTCTGGAGGTCAGGTCCCCTGTTCAAGCCGGATTACACCCCAAAGAGAAAGTCTGCACATCCACAAAGGAAGCCCTGATGGCGGGAGGCATAGGGATTTACAAAGGGAGAGAAAAGGAATCACAGCCTTTTGACTTTAAACCTGTTATTTTCCTCAGACTTCCTGTGCGCTCCTCTCATTCTCTCTTGAACACCACACACACACACACACACACACACACACACACACACACACACACACACACACACACACACACACACACACACACACACACACACACACACTTAAAGCACTAAAAATACCACACAGCCTCAGGTCTTGGGTAAGCCATGTGTCGTTTCCCAAACTTTGTTTTTAACATATAGGCCTGTCCCTAGGCTGCCAATCATAGACGTTGCCCAAGGCACAGGGAGATATCCAGGGGCAGATAGGTGGGGCTGGGAGGGTTGAGATGTGCTACAAACCACTGCAATTGATCACCACTGATATTGTTCCTGTCAGTTAAAGGATGTCACACCCTGCAACATACAGCACTCATGATGGCACTACTACACACATGCACACACACACACACACACACACACACACACACACACACACACACCTACGCAGATGTAAATACACTTAATTTGGCTAATAGAAAGCAAACATTTATGATCAAGATTGACACCCACGGAAACACTGTGGCGGAGAAATAACACTAAATGTATTTTAATAAGTAATAGCAGAAGGAATTTCACTATTTTCTTTGCCTATTATAGAAATGCCAGAGCTGCTATCGGACACTCCTTGTAGGATTGAAGAGGAAAACTAACAGGAATTTACCTGTTTCCTCCAGCTGAAATTCACCCCAGTGCAGAGTCGGCGGAGAGGCTTCATAACTCGAGCAATGGCGGAGCTACTGTAATAACATCAACTACCTTTGCGCTGCCAATCACCATTAAGGGCTGACCACTAATTAGGCCTTGTATAACAGTGGGCTGCAGTTTATTTCTCACGCTAGCCCCAACACTTTCCCAAGGACGGTCCGCGTCCAGGAAGCTCGTAAAAAGCGGGATGTGCTGTGCTGCCTATTGTCAAAACAACAACATCTTCTCTCCATAACCGATGCCTTGCAGCGTACTTAGTTACCATACCTTTCTTTACTTCAAAAGAACAGCCGCTGACATTCTACATCAGAGACGTGTTCAAAATGGCGTCATTTTCGTTGAACTATTTCAGGCTTTTTAGAATCCCAAAAACTGGTCACAGGCCTATTGCTGCAGGGTTACCCTTATGACGTGGTTAGTAAAATGTTTAATGTCTTAGGTCTGCAGAAAAGACTTCTCATTTGGGCCCCATATTGAAAAAAAGTGTACAATCCCCTTGGCCTGAACAAAAGTTAGTGCAACACAGCTCAGCTTGTTGGGCTAAGTAATGTATGTTCAGCCAGGTTGTGTTTTCCCTTGAAACCTTAGAATTGGATGCCAGAATGGCCTCTCTCACTGTCACTAGATCAGCCCAGACAAGCAGATTAGTGATGTAGCTGCTCTGTCTGTCCCTCGCGGCTTACTGTATGTCACTGCACTAATCCTTGTCATCAAATCAGTAGGTCAGGCTACTTTGCCAGGGTGTCTTTCGCATGTACGTATGCACTTACACTCACAAGCACACAATGCACACAACTTACACACGGGCAGCATAGGGGCTCCCTCTCTCTCTCCCTTTTTTCTCTCTCTTATCTGGGCCCGTGAAAAAGCCACACACTTGTACGATGACATTCAGCACAGGATTAAAGTCCATGTAAGACCCTCCTCAGCTTACACTGCCACTGCCAACAGGGGATCTATACAGCCACACACTCTCATGCAACTCTGTACACACACTGGCAGAGACACAACTGCAAGCGTGCACACACACACACATACATACTGTAGGCAGGCAAGCACAAACTTGCTTGTGTGCGAACACACACACATAAATCCCTGCACCTTTGTGTTTTAGCATGTTGGATTATTTTTACTCCTGACTAAAGTCTTTCTCTTTAACAAACACAGTGATACTCACTGTCTTGCACATGCACACGCACGCATACATGCACGCACACACACACACACGCACCAAATCCAGGCACAAACACACACACACACACACATACACACATCCTTTTGTCCCGTATCCCACAACTATCCTCCTTGCTCTTCTCACTGAAACAAGGGTATCCTTGCCAGGAATGAGCCCAGACACCAATCCCATCTGTCTGCAATGGAATCATCAGACCCCCCTCCTCCTCCTCCTAGTGTTGCCTGGACGGACAAAGAGGTGAACAGTTACAGTTTACAGAGGAGATTGAGACAGAGGCTAGATTGAATACAGACTCTCTGGGTTTAAGTTTAAGGCCAGACATGATCAGGACCTAGGTTAAGACACTGCTGTGTATATAGGTCACGTTGAGTGCATTGATCTTGTACCTCAGGGAGTTAGATGGTTATGTCTGGGAGAGGATTCTCATTTGGAATGCATTCTGATTGGGCTAAAACAGCATAGCTCTTCTGATTGGCTGTTTATTCCCCGGGCTTCCACTTTGTTTGTTTTTTTGCTTTGAATCAGCGCATCTCTGTCGCTCCCCTCTTCGTCTCTTTCTATTTCTTCTCTCTTCTCTCGATCCATCTCTATATCTTGTCGAGTGCCAGTGGCTGTGTGTGTGTGTGTGTGTGTGTGTGTGTGTGTGTGTGTGTTTCATGTGAGTGTGTTTGACGGGGCTAAAGCAGAACCAGCAGTCGGGCTTTACTCGGGGGCCAATCCAGCGAATTCGGTCTCAAAGTGGACTTGGTTGCCCACAGTGACCGTAGTTGCTAAGTGGACAATAACAATGCATTATGAAAAACCCAAGTTGTTGAGTTGATTTACAGAGTTTGCACATGCAGATGCAAAGTAGCAGGGGGCAGCCTCTTGGCCTCTCATCAGTCTCTAGCTCTGTGGGTGTGTGTGCTGTGTTGTGTTGGAGTATGTTATTTACATTCTCCACATACTCCGACTGGACAGTTTGTATCTGACGTGGCCGCACTGCACTGCACTGCACTGCACTGCACACAAGGAAGTCATTAATGTCCTGTATAAACTGTTTGTTTCCAGGGTATTGAGTAGCTTTTTATTTGTATTTATTTTTTAGAATTTTGACTGGAAAACTGTTTTATTACAACATTGATGCCCACGTAGGCAAGACTGATTAGTTGTTCAGTCGTGTATCTGTGCTGGAAGCGATCCCCTCATAGTGGAACAGTAAACAACTCCTGTGTGTGCTTCCATTTCTGTTGGAAAGCAAAAAACCAGCCTGATTGGTTGTCGCTCCCTGGTTGTCGCTCACATTGCAGCTCAGGGGGTGATGCCGGAGTGCAACAACAAGACCCATTCACAATAAATAGCGGCTTGTCTGAGTTTTTTGAGGACATTTTGATCTGATTTTGAAGGCTGGGTATTGTTGAGGAAATTTGAAGCAATAACATGAATTGCCCGGTTTGAATGGTTTGGTCCTATAAAAACCTTTAAGAAATATTCTTTCTTTTTTTTACGCATCCTGGTGGCCATGTGGTTAAGAAAATATGATATCCCCGGTCCGGCTCCGGCCAAAGACTTTTATGCCCCTTCTCTGTCTCCATCTCCCCTCTTTAAATCAACCTCTAATGTCACTATGATTAAAGCCCGAAAAGCTGAAAATTTGCAGTTTAGAGTAGCCAGCAAGTTTTATGTAAAACAAAAACTATCGGAACAAGAAACGAGTACAAGATTAGATATCTGACCAAACATGTAATGCGGCTGCCTGTTTTATTTTGAAGTTTGTCTTGCCGATATTAACAGACAGTGGGATGGTTGGATTATGAAGAATCCACTAAATGATGATTAAATTGACGGTAGTGTTTCACTGAGACCACACTCTCTTGGCTTTATATGACCATAAATATGACAAAGGTATAAACTAATTATACAAAAATCCTCAGAGGAAGCACATAAACCTTCCTGTGACAGCCAACCTATAGTCTTAAAAAACCCTGCTATCACCCACCTGTAATTAAAACAACGTTGAACTGTGCACCATCTGGCAGAGGGTGGGAGAGAGCAAAGTAACTGAGCAAGAGAAGCTTGCCTGATTATTCTTTTTTCACCAGAAGCAGAGTAGAGTATGGCCGGATAAAACCTAATACCATTCATCAAAAGGTGCCATTGTACTTTCGCTCCACTCTAATATCCTATCCAGGAGTGGCCTGGTCTGTCAGAGTGTGTACGCAGCAAGGCTTCAGCCCTGCAGCTATGGGATTAGCTCCACTGCTGGGTGGTCCTCCTCCTACTGATCTCAGAACAGCATCACAGTTTACTGTGCACTCAATCTAGTGTCAGGATTATGAATCAGGTCAGGTCATGAAGGTTTGTGTCTGAACATTATACCTTTATTTCACTTGATGTTCATGTTTGATTGTAATACATCGACATGTTACAGTTGTTTTCCGTGATTAACAATCAGAGAAAAGCCTCAAGGTTAGGGGGAAAGGGTCATGTGACTTCAAGGTTGTTGGATTGAATCCCCCAGTCTTGTTGGGGATAGTTGGCTAGGTGAATGGGCTCTGCTTGAGCTCTAGTGTTACTGCTCGCTGGCCAAAATTCGAACACTTGCGGTTGTGTAATGCCGCGGCCAGACCAGAACTTGCTTGCTGTGGCAAACAGCGGGCATGTCAAGAAATAATGTGGGCAGGCTCCCCCAAACACAAGCTAGCCAGCTAACATCATCCACAAGTTGAAAAGGAGCCATGTTTTATCAAACTTCTTTTTTATTTACCCCGTCCTTTTAATCACTGGCAGCCATGCAGGCGGTTCTTGTTTTTGTTCACCATGTAGTTATGCAATCATGAAAAGGCAGAAAAAAAACAGTACCTCCTGAATGAAAGGTCAATCCCACCCCCTTTCTGAAATTGCTTGGATGTTGGCAATTCTGGTTATTTTTGCTGTTTTGCACGGGGCAATATATTTTATAACAGGATGAAATCACAACAATGAAATGTTGGGTGAGTGCAGTTTGTGTTACTGCGTATATGTGTAGTCAGCTGCCGGCTAGAGCAATACAGCTGTGGAGGTGAGGCAAGGTGTTTCTAGCATGAGGAAACTCACTGGATAAATTGAAGGTTAGGAAAAATGACGCAGAAAGGTTTGTGATGTTTGTGACGAGTGTATGATGTTACATGGAAGAGTCATAATTACAGGCAATTTGTAGTTCAGAGTCATGGCCATTAGTCATTGTTTTCTCTCTCTCTCTCTCTCTCTCTCTCTCTCTTCCTTGGCTTTCTACCTTTCCTTCCATCCTTGAACCCATCACTCTTGAGCGGTTAAGCTGGTTGTAATGAGGACAGGGCACTGGTTGCCATCTCCCACTTGCGCACACACACACACACACCACACACACACACACACACACACACACACACACACACACACACACACACACACACACACACACACGAAGGGACCACGGCACATGTTCCATAACAGAAATCCCAAAGACAGACAGGTAGTAGGAGGCCTGGCATTCTCCCGATCTGAGAGGGATGGGAGTGAAGGACAATGTAAACACTCTGTCACACACATAAACAAGGCCCCGCTCCGATTTCACTGCACCGTATGAGGAAAACTCTCCCTCTCTTTTATAGAGAAAGTATTTTGTGTAATTTGTTTACGTGAGATTCCATAGCCCTAATGGGGAAATGGCTTTCTCAGGATCACACTACACCTGAGTTCAATTTCCCTGGCTCTCTCTCACAGACAGATCGTAAAGATGGCATACCAGAGCGGACGCAATCTGTCTTTCTCTTCTGCGTCTCAATTTAATTTATCAGCCTCCTTCCCCTCCCCTTCAGTCACATTCTTTTCTCTCTTGCCTCCTCACTCCTATTTTCTCTCTCGCTCTGTTTTTATCTCTCTCTCTCTCTCTTTCTCTGTGAACAAACGCAGTGCAGAGTAATTATTGCACTAAGACTCAATAACAGGTGAATCACAGCAGTGTCAAAGGACAATACAGCTCATGTTGAGTTTGATATCGGTTTAATTTTTGTTTTATAGTGTTTAAACCTAAAGCTATTCGAATTTTGTTGTTTGCATTCTATTCAGATATATTTCATAAGAGCAAAAAAAAATGGTGAACAAGCAGCAAAAACCTGGCACATACCTTAGGGGTGAAACGTAGGTCCTTATTAGCGAGACCTCCTAACCAATAAAAGTTGACATGAGTGAGTGGTTGCATTTCTGCATATACATATATTCGGGTCAACACAAAAGAATAACGGAAATCTTTCGGGGAATACAATCCAAACTGACTGCTTGATAAAAACCTATATTAACAGTATTTATTGTTATAATAATAATAATAATCTTTGTAACAATATTCCCTGGGTAACTGTACTGACACACACACACACACACACACTCACACACAAAAAAACAATCATTGATGGCTAGCTTCAAGCTCCTGCTTTTCCAGCAAGACGCCATGTGTTTAGCAGCAGCAAAAGCAATGGCTTAGCAGCAGAACCGTCTGCAGCGCGGTGCAAATGAACTGAAGTGCAGGCCAGAGAACAAGACCCAAACATGTGTTGCTTTGTTTTTGCCTTCTAATTACGTACACACATAGTTATTTCTCACACACAGTGTTTGTGTGTTAAGTGTGTTCGTTTGTCTGTTTCCACGTTGTAACGCGAGGCTTTGTGTCTGGAACTGGTGTGTCTCACAGCAGGCATTCCATTCAGACTAACCCTGTTTGCTTAGGTAATAACTAGGCTTAGCCATAATTTGTTTATGTTTATGTGTATGTTTGTGTGTGTGTGTGTGTGTGTGTGTGTGTGTGTGTGTGTGTGTGTGTGTGTGTGTGTGTGTGCATGTGCATGCATGTGCGTGTGTGTGTATGTGTATGTGTATGTGTGAGAGGGAGTTCAAATAATTCACTTGCATTTCACACACTTACACATAAAGACCAACCTTTCAACTTGGAAACAAGCCATCCACGAATTAATGCCTTTTTTGTTTCTCCCTCTCCCTTTATTCCCATTCCGTGTGCGCCTTCAAAATGCCAATTAGAGCATTTGGCTGTTAAAAGGGCTTTGCAGAATACTGCATCTGTGCAGCAATAAAGTTGAAAAATGCTGGTCAGCATCTTATTCGTACTGATAAGCCTCACTGATATTGTGGGAGGGTTTGAAGTTTAACACACACAACACACAAACCACCTACTGGGAGCGTATTTCCCCTCAATACCAGGGGTCAACAGGGGCCAATAATTGCCAGATCAGCTAAGGGATTGCCAAGGCTGAGTTTTTGCTGCCAAATAGTGAGTTCAGCACCACACACGGGCACACACACACACACACATACACACACACACACACTTGACACACAAACTTGAGACCACCGGCTAAAAGTTTTATTTTATCAGTGATGTCAGCCCTACCTCTGCTTCATCCCTCCACACACACACACACACACACACACACACACACACACAGACACACACACACACACACAGACACACACACACACACACACACACACACACACACACACACACACACACACACACACACACATCCACATTATCCTCTGATGCTAGAGACAGCAAAAAGTTCAGAATTTTAAGTTCTCAAACATTTCAGTCACATACACGCTGATCCTCACCTTTGTTGAATATGTGTGTGAGCGTGTCCGGAAGTGTGTGTGTGTGTGTGTGTGTGTGTGTGTGTGTGTCTGTGTGTGTGTCTGTGAGTGTGCGTGTGCAGAGCGGGCGTGCGGGCGCGCGTGTGGGGGTAGAGCGAGGCAGCATACCGTGACTTTATCATGGCAAAGTAGAAAACGGTATTAACAACTGCTGAAAGATGTTTTGTAGACATTTCTCGGATTCCCTTTTGGTGGAAAGAAAAATGGGGAGAGATGAGAGGTAGAGGGGGAGAGTGGAGAGAAGGAGAGAGTCAGAAGAGTAATGAATGGCTATGGATATTTCTGTGGCTTTTAAACTGTGTTGCTGTTCAGTGATCAGTGTAAGCCTTCTTGTAGTCATTCTCTATCATCGCTTTGTGGCAGTTTTGAATTTCCAAACACAGGAAGTGTTGCTTGATTTCCTCTTTCTTTGTGCCTGATGAGCATATGTGTGTGTGTGTGTGTGTGTGTGTGTGTGTGTGTGTGTGTGTGTGTGTGTGTGTGTGTGTGTGTGTGTGTGTGTGTGTGTGTGTGTGTGTGTGTGTGTGTGTGTGTGTGTGTGTGTGTGTGTGTGTGTGTGTGTGTGTGTGTGATTGTGTGTGTCTTTCCCTATTTATCTTTTCTTTCTCTGTTGCCCTCCCTCCCTCTCCCCTTTCTCTCCCATGTTCTCATACACACACACACACACACACACACACACACACACACACACACACAAACACACACACATACAGATGTGGGATAGTTGTTTGCTTTTCTTGCCAAGCAAAAATGCTTTCTTCTCTTTGTGACCCGCTTTGGTGTTACCTGACAAGTGTGTGTGTGTTCTTGTGTATGGGTGCGTGCGAGCCGTGCATGCGTGTGGGGGGAGAGAGTGAGCAAGTGCTAAACCCGGTTCCTTGCCTGAGTGCCGCTGCAAAGGCCCAGGTTGACAGAGAGGATTGTGAGTGTCATCCCCTGGAATTAGTTATAATGAGCGAGATTGACAGACACGACAACATGCTACACTTACACTGACACACAAACACACAGTGTAAACATACACGCAAGAAATGTACACAGACAATTATGGCGAGGTGTATCAAAGTGGCTGGGATAAGCCCCCTGTTTAAATGCGTGTGAGCAGGCCATTCCATCGTTCGCCTGCACGCATCTACAGGGAGGGAGCGGGGATTACCCCTCTTAACTTTCACTGTATCTTTTTTCTTTCTCTCCTCTCACGTCTCTTTCCCACTCCCAATCTCTTTTGTCCTGTGTCTTTCCTGTTTCTCATTTTTGTGGTGGCGTGTGGGAGCCCGGATTGCTCTCTGTGGTGTCAGAACACTTATGGCTCGCTGGGCATTCCCGAAGATAGTAACACGCAATACGACTGTTGGACAGATTGCGGTCTGGTTTGGGTGTCACCGGTAATTGGACCACCTTGGGCCCGGGCCTGTCCCAGCCATGAGCCATCTGGGGCTGTCAGTTGGAACGCTGATGAAAGCATTGCGGGATAGCTGCTCGTCATTCTCACGAAGAGATTGTTTGATTTGGATGTCTGTTTTCCAAGCATTCTAACATCACTCGGCAGGAGAAATGATAATTTTTGGGGGGAAAACAGACAGCAAACATATGGTAAACTACTGAGGTACTATTAAGCACGGGCGCATAAGTTAATCAGTCCTCAGTATTTAATCACAGCTCATCTGAGGTTGACTTTGCAAATAAAAAAAATAAAAAAAGTGTTTTGCTTTTTTTGGTACAGGTTCTCTCTGGATTTCAAAGTGTGTCGGATGCCGTTTTCCGTGATGTTGTTCCAGTATAAGCTTATTTCTGAATGTCGGGGCTGGAAAAAAAAACTTGTAAATTGTCACGTTCTTTTTTAAATTTTTATATTTGTAGCTATAAATATGACCAATATGCCGTATAGCAGCCTCTGCCATATAAGTATGGTTAAAGCCCTGTAGTCAGAGATATGCCAAACACAGTGGTTTTGGCCAGCGTTCATTCATTTACCTGTTTGTCAAGGTTCGGTCGGGAATCCATGTGAGTAGAAAGAACTTCAAAGGATGTTTTTTTTTTTGTCAGAAGAGCTTGTCCAATTTTAATCTGTAATTTCCAAGTAGCAGCTTACAATCGCTGTCCAATCAGATAGCAGCTGATAAGTGTGGCATGTTTGCAGTTAGCTTGGCACCCGGCATGCCCCTCCATGGCCAAGGGTGCAGGCTCAGTCAAGGCTTTTGCAAGAGATTCTTGCCGAGCAGAGTGATCAGCTTTCATCTTATCACTTTGCACAGTGACACAGGCTTCAAAGAGAGCTGGTCATTTTTACTGGCACACTGCAATGTGTGTGTGCGTGTTTGTGCGTCGACACATTCCCAGAGAGCCGTTCCAGGGTCTAGGACTGTGTTTAATGAAGGCAAGGCTTGGCTTCAAAGAGCTGCAATCCAATCTACATGTGCAGGAGTACACACACACACACACACACGTACACCTCTACTGGTTGGAACAAATGTAAGAACCCCGTGTCTCAGGCTCAGCCCAGTCTTAGCTATTTGTCAATGGGATTCTAACCGTTATACGATGATAGAGGGAGACGGATGGATAGCAAAGAAATTGAATTATGTGTGAGAGTGAATTATAAAACATACGGCATTAAAGAAATAATCTGAGAAATGTGACAAAACATGACAGCAATTCACCTGCCTCCGAGCTCAGGGGCACTCCACTTTTCAACTGAAACATGTATGCTCTTGCAAATGTTAATATTTTTTCACAAAATATCATTCAAGTCAGAAGCACTGTATCAAGCTTGGTGAATCTGTGCCATGGTATACTTACCTGATGCAGCACTGTGATATTGAAGTGACATGTGCTAAATTGGGAGAATTTCAGAGCTAAATGGGAAAATTGTGGGAACTGAATTACACAAAGCCTAGAGTTGGAGTCAACCTCTTTGTTTGCTGTCAATTGTTAAAGTAGCCTCACGCTCACTGAATTGTTACTGTCAGCTGAGGAATTTCTTCTTTCTCCAAATAGGCAACTCTCCAACATAAAAGATACAAATTTGAAGTCTAATTTTTTAGATTTAGGCTGATAACTTTTTTACCAGAGCCCAATGGTCTTTTAGGAATATAAACATGGTCATTTCAGTAAGAAGATTTTTTTTTTTTTTATGAAAGCACTGGAAGGCTGTTCTCCTGTTTGGAAACATGAGATAGTCCCAGGCCTAGGATTGACCCTCGAACCATTTGTTGGAAATCCTTGGTGCTTTAAAGTTTACGAGGGTGCATATGTTTGAGTTTGGATGTTTTAACGTGTGTCGGGGTGTGTGCGCTTATGCACATGTGCGTAGCTGTGTGTCTCTGGTGCCTTTGAGGTGTGTTAAGGTGTGTTTCTCTCTTTGATGTTTGGCATTGGGTTTATAAGAGGGTTGGTTAGAGGCATACATTTTTTTAAAGTGTTGGTGTGCGTGTGTATGTGTGTGTGTGTGTGTGTGTGTGTGTGTGTGTGTGTGTGTGTGTGTGTGTGTGTGTGTGTGTATGTGTGTGTGTGTGTGTGTGTGTGTGTGTGTGTGTGTGTGTGTGTGCCTGTGTGCCGGCCAGCAGAGTGGATGTGGTTCACCTTGCACTGGCCACCTGTAAGCCATCGCCAGAAATTAGCCTCTTTAGTCTTGATGGCTTGCAGAACAGAGAAGGAAGGGGCGGTGAGAATGTGGTGGGAGGGATGTTGGTTCTGCTGTTGGAGAGGTGTGTGTATGTGGTGGGGTATATGCAGACGGTCCGTTTGTAAAACTGCACCATCATAAGGCAGCTAGAAGGAGAGACAAGGTATATACTATACAATGGAACCATTTGTTTCTCATTTGTATATGCTGTCTAGTCTGTCTGTGTGTGTATGTGTGTGTGTGTGTGTGTGTGTGTGTGTGTGTGTGTGTGTGTGTGTGTGTGTGTGTGTGTGTGTGTGCGTGCGTGCGTGCGTGCGTGCGTGCGTGCGTGCGTGCGTGCGTGCGTGCGTGCGTGCGTGCGTGCGTGCGTGCG
>NC_137211.1:14437902-14482902 GCF_949987685.1 Ammodytes marinus | reverse complement strand
TGTGTGTGTGTGTGTGTGTGTGTGTGTGTGTAGCCTGTATTGACTGTCTTTAAGTGGTTTTGGAGGCTCAGATGATAGACGTATGGTTTTCTTGTAGCTCCTCGGAAAGACTGCCCCACAGGCTCATAGAGACACAAAAGAAGCTGTCACTCTCTGCTTTTCTGATCTCACTGTGTGTTCATTTGTGTGTGTGTGTGTGTGTGTGTGTGTGTGTGTGTGTGTGTGTGTGTGTGTGTGTGTGTGGTGTGCGTGCGTGCGTGCGTGCGTGCGTGCGTGCGTGCGTGCGTGCGTGCGTGCGCGCGTGTGTGTGTGTGTGCGTGCGTGTGTGCAGGAGCTGTCACCTGTTCCTTGTGCTCTGTACAAGCCCTGTCTCAGGGCGAGCCTTTGATCTGTCCGACAGGAGATTCCTAGAGTGTGAAATAGCCCCGTCCAGATTTACTCAATGAAAGAGCAGGCCTTAACCACTGTTATTACACTCATTTTTTTTAAACATCACTGCATCACTTGTTCCTCTCTCGTGTTCTCTCTCTCTCTCTCTCTTTCATATTCTCCCTTTCTTGTGCTGTCTTTGTCATTTGCTGCTTCCGTAAATGTGCCATGAATGTGCTTGTAATGGCTTACATAAATCTTAAATTGGAGGGGAATTTCTGTTATATTTATTGCATTCGGACGAAGCCGGAGTCAAAAAAACCCACAATGTCCTGCAGTCCAAGCCAAAGTTTACCCATGATGCTCCCACGGAACAGATGTGTGGATATGGGTATGGAATTAAACTGGCCAGCGTTGTAGTTTCTTCCCCTTTATCAAATCTATATTTAGGAGGGGCGAAAATGAACCTGATGCAATGGTGCACATCGCATCTATGTTATTGTTTCATGTTAGATGTATTCATGGATTTGAGAAAATGACACATAGCACCATGGCAGAAAAGTCTCTCGCTCCCTCGCCCTCAGTCTCTGTGCTCTGTGACAGTCTGACATAAGTGTGTTAGTTTGGGTGTGTCTGTCTGAGCTGTCCAACATGTGTCAGAGCCCAGGTGGGGGGGGGGGGGAGACACAATGCAATTATCCCTGTGAAACACTAGCCTCGTTACACAAACACTGTAACTCCCAGCATGTGTACTGGGACTTACAGGGTAGGGCTACAGCCATTATTTTAGTACTCCAGCGTTCTACCGATTAAAATATTTAGTCCAAAACACATTGATATGGCCATACATCCCAGCAGACTGCTGTTGCATCATTTGAAATGAGCCGGCAGATGTGTTTAATATTTCATGTAATAGCTCACGTCGTTATGTAAGCATTGGGGAGTATCTTGCTTTGAAATGTTCTGCTACTATACCATAACATTTTGATTGACACCTCACTTGAGCCAATTGGAGCTTAGAGTATGAGTTGATAGGTCAGAAGTGGACAGCAGAAACATGTTATCTGGCATTAATTATCATCTGTGCCAAATACAGTGTGCCACAGTTGTACTGCATATATGGAAACAAAATGACAATGCAAAGACTTTGCATCAGTTATTTTTACTAATCAATTTACTCAAGTTACTCTACAATGTTAAAAGCTCCATCTTGCAAACTTAAAAGGTGGACCTATAAACAGAGGGATTGGAGTTCAAGGGGTGGGGAAAAAATATGGTGACTTTTCTTTTATTGAAAAAAATTGAATCAGAAATGCAGTTTTTTACTATACAGTGTGCAGCAGAGAAGATGCCAAGCAAAGCAGCGGGTAAAGCAAGGCCAGGGCACCTCAGGGAGCCATCCCTGTTTGCTTAACCACAGCAGGGCACATTTACCACTTAGCTGGCTTGTGTAACCATAGAAACATCATTCTACATAGCTCGCTTGCATCCCACTCAAAACACACATCTTACAGGATAGGTTTACAATTTTTTCTTAAACATTTATTTGTTTTATTGTCCTAAAACAAAAGCCATGTGCCAATATGGACATTAAAACAGGCTTTGCTTTATGTGTATCATTCCTCCTGGTCATGCGAGGATTTTTAAAAGGTCCTTTCCTAATGTGCTTCACAAGTTTTATTTTTTTCTGTGCAAACACATATTTCAAATTTGAGTGGTTATCTTCCAATGCAAGTCTCTTAAGTAGGATTCATTTATCAACCTTTTGCTGTCCCTCCACGGTAGCAAAACTGTAAAACACTGTCTGCAGAAACACAAAGAGGGTTTTTTGTTATACTGAAAACACTAAGGAACATAACCACTTGATTTGACTGCTGAAACTTCACATTAACTTCAGCTTAACTCTGTATTGCAGTTCTCCACACAATGAGGACTGTGGATGTTGTCCCCCATTTGATTTTCTTAAAACAGCCCATATGAACAGAAGAAATTATTACAGCAAGCAAAATTGGTTCCAATGTTCATACGGTTGGCATGTGAGTATTGTTTTAAGACAGACATGAAAAATGTGAACCTATGCTTTATGGTTTGAGTGAACGGCCCAACTGCTATAATGTCATAAAATATTCATCACTTGCTATATATTTTTAAGTGTTTATGTGGTAAGGGAAATGTAATGCATGAATCACTCCAATATAGCAATATTATCATTGGGCATATAAGTGCTTTCTATGAATTCCAAATGAGACATTTTTAAGTTAAATCTAAAAATGTTGCAAATATTTGCCAAGTTACCCTACCTTAAGTTCCCATAGGCCGCTAAATCTACGATGCAATGTCCATTTCATGTCAAGCAACTATTTGGGTTGACTTCTCCTTCAACTATGTAAGTGGACTGAGACGGCTGTCACCTGTCATTACAGCAAACTGGGGGAGAAATGTGGGGTATGCCAGTTAAACAGAACCACTCAAAGATGTGGGGTAATGTGAGTGATGGTTGAAAGTCACAGTCTGTGACCTGAGAAAGCTCCTACTAAACATCAGCACATGACCTTGCTTGGGAGGCCTGAATTCTTTCAGCCTTAAGCCGATACTCTCCCGGCACCACCCAGACAACATGGACCGAGTTCACACACACACAGGCATACACAAACACACACTCCCCAACTTTTTTCATCCTGCAAATTTTTATGAGTTTCTGGGAGTCTACACACACACACACACACACACACACACACACACACACACACACACACACACACCACACACACACTTCACTAAATCACCTTTTCACAGGTCACTTAAGCGCAAAACTATTTTCTCTGTCCTGATCTCAATAAGATGTTTGGAACAGCACGTCATGTGTTGTAGTTATCTGAGCGAAGTGAACCTGAGTTTATTAGTGGTCCTTCACTTAGCCAGCACATTAATATTCCACTTCACAGACCTGGTGAGGACAGGTTTACATACGTTACAGTCCCAGCTCCACTCTTATATCATCTACGGCTTTCATAACAAAGAGTGTTTTTGCTCTACCAGAGCATCATAACCTGTTGCATTAATCCCCACAGCAAGGCTTAATGTAAAGAGCAAGCCCCATAGCGCTGTCAGTGTGGATGGCTCTATCAGCACTTATTTAATGGGCAACAGCGTGCTTCAGCAGTAAATATCACACAACTATGAGACGCTCGGTCCAATCTAACAAGGATTATTTACTTACTATCCGTGCCCCAGAGCCAAGCGTCCGTCACTTTCTTACGATGCTTATTTACGATCGGCACTGTCTCCGCTTTAAGTGTCACTGGCAGGGCCTTCCGTAGCGTTGTTCAGAGCACTCCTAAAAGGTTGTTAAAGGTTCAAGATGGCTGCACAAGGAGCGTCTGCTGTTTTTCGAGACATGTATAACAACATTTACATGTTTAGTGGGGGTTTGGTGCTCCTGAGCTCTGGGGCCTTTTTTCTATAGTTCTCAGGAATCATAACTGGCTCAGATGTCTTGACTGTTTTTCATTTCAATGTGTGTGTGTGTGTGTGTGTGTGTGTGTGTGTGTGTGTGTGTGTGTGTGTGTGTGTGTGTGTGTGTGTGTGTGTGTGTGTGTGTGTGTGTGTGTGTGTGTGTGTGTGTGTGTGTGTGTGTGTGTGTGTGTGCATCTGTATACACAGATGCACAGAAACACACACCATACCTCTCTCTCTCGCCCCCTCTCTTGGCCCTATCTCGCCCACGCTTTCCCACCACACACACACACACACACACACGATCATCTCCACCCTGAGGTTTGCTAAACATTCCTCCATAACCTCTCCTCTGATTATCCCCTTCTTTCCCACTCCTCTCTTTGGCCCACAAGATGCCTGCTGGCATTGGGGGACCCCACAGACTGACTAGTGCACCTACCACACATGCACATACAAACACATGAACAAAAACCAAAAAGCACTCCATTTGATGTGACATTTCTATTTATTTAAGGAATATACAAACCCAGGAATGCATCATCCTTTAAACTTTTCATTGGTGGTATTCCGTTGTTGTATGTGCATCATTTCTGGACAAACTGCTCATCTCACCTGAGAAAGAAACGCTAAGAATGAGCAAATTTAAGTAGTTTAAATATCTGTTTGGCGTCTTTTTTTTTTACACATTTTTCACCCCCTTTCTCCCACACTGACACGCGGGTCAGACGGAGGTATAGAGATCACTTGCAGACCACCAGGCACTGTGAAGGCCTCCCTGTTTATCCCCAGCGTATATCCTATGTGTCTCATGTCCTGGGGCTACACTGACCCCAGGAGCAACCAAAAAAGACTCTGCCAACAACATGATTGGCTCTTCCTGAGACCGGACTTAAATAGAATTAGGCACCACAGTGCAGCTGTGCTAGCACAAACACACTCGCTTCACTTGACATCAACCTCCACTTTGTCACTTTGTCTCAGGCCGCTTTTGTGTAGACACATTTTTCATTCGGGTCTAATAAAAAGAAGTGAAGTCGGTCGTGCCTATACCCATGATGTGCAAAGAAAGAGGCTAATACATACCACGGAGAGAGAATAAACCGCCAAACAAAATGGGTTAACTCCTCGTCCAAGTGGGGATAGGCGTATAAATGAACACATTGTTAGCGTTGGATGGCCAGGGGCTCTAATGTTTGATGACCAAACACAAATCTTAGCTGACTATGAAAAATCTCTGTCTGAACTTGTCTGCCTCAAATACTTGTAGCTACTGAATAGACATTATTATCCGATTTTTGTTGACACAAGTGTCCCACGCACGCACACGCACACATGCATACACATAGATACAGATGCATAGGCAAACACACACACACACATCCACATGCAGGCATAAAATACACACATACATCAGGACCTACCTATTTAAAGGTGAGCCTTTTTTTCCCTTCAGAGCTGATTGAGATCTGAAGGATCACATGTATTTGCTTAACTAGTTCAAGTGATCCTAAGTAGATCTGAGATGACCGGACCAAACCAAACCATTTTAATCCAAAGCTCCAGCTTCATTGTCTTTGTGCTCACTTCTAGCAAGCACACATTCACACACAAACACACAAATACACACACACACACACACACACACACACACACACACACTGGTTAATACTTGCCACTATACTATTTAAGGACTACACAACTGTATGACAATCTCTATAACTTTGGCCCAGAAAAAGCTTAGTCAAAAGCATTAAAAAAAAAGAAAATTCATGTGCGTTGCACCAGTCGGGCCGGGAAAATATTTCTTAAATATCTTCAATCTTAACTGTATTAAATGTGACGGGCAGTTTTAATCGTCTTTATTCTGTCAGGTTTGTGTGTTCATTTTTAATAAATCACTGTCTCTAGAAAACACAGAACCGGGAAGGGGGAAAACAAGATGCTTCTGTGTCTCCAGTCTGGCTCGGTAGAGAAGGGCAAATCAGTTAAGAGAGGGAACTGAACTACGGGCAATAAAAAACAGATGGAGAAACTGTGAGTCTGTGGGCAGTGAGAGAGAGGAAACAAGGAGTTAGGTCGGCTGTAAGGACTGATGGGTCAGTGGAGTTGGTCTCATCTTGAGAAGACATCAAGGGGAGGGTGGAGCATTTATGTCACCCTAGGAAACAACGGAAGGGTGGCTGCTTGAATGTGCACACATACAAACACAAATATATATATATAAGGGGGAGAAATAAAAGCAGTAGAGAAGAAACACTTATGGTGAATTTAGTATGCCATTGTAACATTGCTGTTTGTGTATAGCGTGTATAGGCTTTCATCATTTGTCTGGCTCTCTGTCCTTCTTTTCCATCTTTCGGGAACAAGGGCATCTCCGGCATGGAAACTTTCCTCCCTTATAAAATGCTAATATGAATTATGACATCATGTCCATCATGTCTTTTTTTTCCACATTTGTGTGTGTGTGTATACAGTCCAGGGTTTTAAACGCCCAAAGAGCAAAGAAAGCACGAGAGAAGCTCCTAAAGTATGCATTTTACACCATAAACTCTTCCCTTTTAGCGTAGTAGTTCCAGCACAAACATTTCAGGCTACTGGGTCAAAGCTTCAAAGCAAACCGAAGGCCACCGTGCACCCACACCCCTCACACCAAGCCTTCCAGCCTCCCTCCCTTATACCCGCACGAGAGTGCAGCACAGCTAGTCTTGCATCCACTCTATTTTTTTTTTTACAAATGGAAAGGAGGCTGTTACCGTGTCAGTCGGCATGGGCTCTTATCGGGCCCATCAGACTATACCCTCAGATTCTCTTTCCAGATGGAGGTGAGATAGGGCATCAGTCAGAGGCCCGGACCCCCGCAGACACTGAGAGCGTGGAGGGGCCTCCCCTGATCTCCTATACCTGATGGAGGTGCTTTAATGCGGGCTCAGGTTTCACTGGTCTCCCCTGCCTGGCTGTGGCCTGTGCATGGTGTCAGGATGCAGGGCCCTTCTTTCGGCCCGCTGGCTTCTGACGCCCTGATGCACCGCTGCCACCTCCAGGTTTACCTCCAGGTCAATGTGTTGTTATGGGACACGAGCTCACCATGCGTCCCAGCGTTATTCTTATTATGAAATATAGCCGCATAGGAGGTCATACAGGCATTCATATGGAGAGTTTGACACACATGTGCAGCTAGCCCGCAGTAGACCTATTGACATTTCTCTCAATAACATATTAGGCGCTGCTTCACCTGTACTGTTCTCAGAGTGAGGGAGAGGAAGAGAGAAGGAATCCTGTGATAAGACCAACAAAACAAAGCTTGAAGGAGTAAATGAGTGAGATGAGTCAAAGGAACTTCTGAGCACTGAGAGAGACAGAGTGGGGAAGGAGGAGTGAGGATTTGGGAGCAGAGAGAATTCCATGCACCTTTTTATTGTTGTTGCGCAAACCTGTATTTTGGACCTGCAGGAACACCATGCACTTTTATGAACATAGTTCCTTTTTGCCGTGGGGTTTTTGAGTGATGCATGAATATTTGAACCTGTCCTGCCACTACCATTTTTTCAACCTCCCAATCTGAAAATTGTGTCTTTGTATCTGCGCATTTCAATTTCATCATTATTTTACTATACTGCCTGACTGCAGCATTAGTGTGTGTGTGTGTGTGTGTGTGTGTGTGTGTGTGTGTGTGTGTGTGTGTGTTTGTGTGTGGGTGTGTGTGTGTGTGTGTGTGTGTCTGTGTGTGTGCGTGCGTGTGCGTAATTGGGGGGGGGGGGGAATGTCAAAACAACCCCCACACTGGGACTAGGTAGTGCAGATTCCACCCGTATCATTTGTACATTGGCACACCTTGGTCCGACCTGAGAAACTCCACCATTCCACAGAGAGCCCTCCATCATTCCTCACAGGATTAGAGACACACACAAAAAGAGAACAGCGGAGAGAGAGTTCAAGGGAGGGATTGATCTTTTCCTTTTTGTAAAACGGCGGAGTCTTTACTATAATTTAGCTGAAATAATACAAGTTTTTTTTTAATGACTTCCAGTGTCTCCTTCTGTCTTTTTTTACTCCCTCTCTGTCTCTGCTCATTGTAAACCAGATGTCAATTTGAGGAGGCACGAGGAGCCGATGCATGTTAGCAGGGTAGCGTTTTGAAAACGAGGAACGCTCAGAAGAAATGGCTCATGTGAAGCACACACCGTGTCCGGCTCACTTACAGATGCATGCTGCCTCTCCATGGGAGTTTAATGAGTTTGATACATGAGATTTTTCTTCTTTTTTTCTATTTTTTTTATTTTTTTTCATCAACAGTCAACTCCACCTAGTGGTGTTTGTACTGAACAGATTTCTGGCTGCGGGCTTGAATGAACTGTAATGAGGGAAATGTTACACCGGCAATTGTTTTTTTCTGCACTGAGTCACTTTACCCTTTGATGGCTGGAGAAGGGGAGGGGGGATCAATACTATGTTTTTTTTAAGATATGAATCCCGCACAAGCTAAACAATGCCCTTGATGTTGCCTCTGTGTCATAGGCTGTCCGTTAGAGAGCAGTAGTTGTAGATTGTGTTAGCAGGCCTCCTCCTCAGCACCTTCTGGCCTGGCATCTGTGTGAGGCTTGCTCACACTTGCTTTCACCCAGCATGTGTTTGCTCAGATGAAGGAAATTATGTAATTAGCCTTTGAGGGATTGTTTTCTTTTACTCTTTACCGCTCTTTGCCATTATTCTTTCTTTCTTTCCCTTCTTCTTCTATTTTGCTCTCTCTCTCTCTCCCTCTCCCTCTCTCTTGCTAGTCCTATGATGACAGCAGTGGATGGTTACAATTTACTCTGAGCCACACCCTAGCTCACCTACTCCATTAATTGCCAGGGACCATCAGTGGTGGTAAATGAGCGCTTGTCATACAAATCGGTCCTAGCCGTTGAAAAGCAGCTTTGTTTGACATCAAAGGGACAGTTTGCGAGGTGTGTGTGTGTGTGTGTGTGTGTGTGTGTGTGTGTGTGTGTGTGTGTGTGTGTGTGTGTGTGTGTGTGTGTGTGTGTGTGTGTGTGTGTGTGTGTGTGTGTGTGTGTGTGTGTGTGTGTGTGTGTGTGTGTGTGTGGAGGGAGGGAAAATGGAAGCATTGGGTATGCGTGGGGTTGTGTCGGGCTGGGTTTTGGTTGGGTCTTGCTGTTTGCCGGGAGATGGGTGCAGGGGTACACGCGGGCAGTATTTCTTTTGGGGGGGTGGAGGAAAACCTGGCATTTTGCTCTCTAATTCCAGCCGGCCTGGAGGCCTGGAGCGCTAAGAAGGGCCTCACTGTTGCTCTCTGGATCAGCCAGGTATTGCTTACATAAAAAGCAAGTGAAAACAGCTGTAGGGATAATTAGCTTGATTCTCCATTACATGCCATGAGGGCCAATAACTAAAAAATTGAGTTTTGTTTGGGTTAGAGCTGCAGCCTCAACCAGGAGGAAGTTGTAAAAGTCAGGCAGAAAAAAGGAAAGTGAGGGAAAAAAGGAGAAATTTTGTGAAGAAAAGAGGGAGCTCTTGAAGCAATTGTTGCAGAGAAGATGTTCCCCTTTCCTGGGTATCGGCTTGATGCGGACCATATTTTGCAAAGGTTTTGAAGGGCAATGGTTTCAAAACGATGGGCATGTATGCACACTGTTTTTTTTTCTACCAAGCTAATACATAATATGAGTTTTTGAGTTTATGGGAACCCATGACTTCAGATCAATAATTTGGAACTAGGCCAATTGTTGTGGTTTTGCTCCTTATTGGATTACCTTTGACACATCCTCATCTGTACTCAGAGCATTTGCACCTCAATAAATCAGACACGTGATAAGAGCAGTGATTTGTTTGGTTGCGTTCGTTGCAAGGAACTTTGTCAAAAAATCCCTCCTATCTGACCTTCATTTCCAAGGTTAAATAGACCATCCGAAATCTGAAACATGATATTTTCTGTGGTCTCATACTAAGCCTGCATTCACAAAGTATCTCAACAAAAAGCAATATGTATGACTTACCAGAACAGAACATTGAGAATGTCAATAGTGCCAATATCTGCTCTTCTTGGTCGAGTGAGGTGAGGCGGGGCAGGGTGGGTGGAGGGGTTGGGGTTACCAATCTTTGTACTGGTAATTGAATTTGGTGTGGTTCTCTTTTATTCTGTATAGGAGTGAAAGGACACTGACCACAGAGTAATTCCATGTGAAAGAGCAGCACTTTAACATTGGTGGTCCCCAAACTCTGCAAGGATCCATTTAGCGGGCAGTTTATATTAGTAGCACTTAAAGACAAGAAGTGGTTCAGCCGCTCACATCCAGCCTCTCAGGCTTGATATCCAATCCTTCAAATCCTCGGGACCAAGACAGACCGTTGGACAGAAACACAGACTGGTAGCGTTTGGGAGAAATACAGGTACACTAACAAAAGTAGACACCTTACAGCCTGGTATTGACCTGGTATGTTGTGTGTGTGTGTGTGTACACAATTACTGCTAACAAAATTAACATTTATTAATCAACCCTGGGATCCGAGGCAGTATAAAAATGGGTTTTCACCTCAACTAGACCTCTTATTCTGCAAGAAGGCACTTGCCAATTTTGATAAGTCAATAATTTTCCTGTCTCCAGATGCAGGCTAAAACCAGTATTAATATGGGAACCTGTTCACCCTGTCAGATCCCACCATCAAGCATACGGAGGGTGAAGGAGTGGGGAGAAGGATGAGGGTTATGCAGGGAGTAGAAGATAGGAATGGCTGATTTGAGTTAGAGGGAGATGCTGGCTGAGGGCTGCAAGAGGGAGAGAGAGAGAGAGAGCAATTATATATTTCCATTTCAAAGTATGCGTTGATATGGCAGAAACTTTTGATTTAAAAGCGCATTTCATGCAATCGTGATCTAAAACAAACCTCAAAAAGAGAGACAGAAATATGTGTGTAAATAAATCCATTACCACATGTGATTTTTTTTCCCTGGGCCTGAAGTGGCTCAATCTAGAAAATAGGAGGGATTGCGTCTGATGTGTTGGGAGTGAGTGTCAAATGTTTCGTTCTTATCAGTAGCTGTTCCTGTGCAAATTCACGTCACAGTTGGGATACTCCAGTGCAATGTATAACATTCCTACCTGTACAGAACCTGTATGAAGCCAAGCTGCTGCACATGGCCAGCGTCTGTTCGATAAATGGAATCTCCATGTGTGTTTACGACGTTGTGTCAAATGTCCTCTGTGCTGCTGGCTAAATAATTATCTGCAGTTTTTTTTTATGCTAAACCAACCAAGGACAAATTTCCACGGGAACAAATCATTTGTAAGAATTGCCTGCACACAAACAGTTGGTACAGACGGTCTCATTTCATTTGTTTTCAATCATAATCTACCGATTTCACAATTTTCTTTGAATCAGTCACAGATACAGTGAAAAGTGCAACCAAGTGCTACAACTTGGTAAAACGTTTTCTGTGTGCACTGCAGTATACGTGTAGCTTGCTCTTTTTTCGCTGCCTTTAGCAGCTGATGATGCAGAAAATTGCGGACAATGACCTTTGGGCTGTAAAGGCTTTAAGTAGCCATTTGAGCTCACTAAATTATCCGGAGCGTGGTTGTAGCTTTCCTAGCTGATATAATATGCTTTGCTTTGACACATGTTTCTGAAGTGGGCATAATCATGACCACAAATGAAGGACTTGAACTCGGGAACATAACATTCCATATGATTTTAACACTCTGTCACAACATGCTGACATTTAAAATAATCAGGGGCCGATAAGCGTACACACATTCATGACCACATGAGCGACTCACACTTCCTCATTAACAACATGAACACAGGCGTCACACGTGAGTTTGTGTAGTGAATGCATCTGTTGTGTGGAGGTAGTGAGGTGTTGACAGAGAAGAAAGAGGAGCGGCCTTCAAACACATCCACGAGCAGGTCGTGCTCTCCATTATGCCCTGCCAGGGGCCATATTTGTTGATTCTCTGTACCCCAAATCATTAATTTAAGTGCAGAAGACGGCAAAGAAACCTGAGAATGGTGTCCAACACACACACACACACAAATTCTCACACACATGCATGTGCATGCACAAAAACACGTTTGGTCACACTTGCACGCAAGCGGGCTTATGTGTACACACACATCCACACTCTGTGTTGCATAAAAAATGATGCCACTGTAATTGCTGTGCATGTTTATTTACTCCTGGCTGTAATGGATGATCCTCCTCTGCTTGGCAGCCAATCAGAGTGAGACATGGAAGGATGTGAGCAGCCTAGCAGAGCTGGACATAGGATTTGACATGCCTCTTTCAGGGTCATAACACAGGTCAAATCATCTGTATCACAACATATACCCAAGTTTACCTGTGAATGTCTGTGGTCCTCACCGTACACTGTTTGTGTTAAGTTCTCTTACTATGCCATCAGTGAGTGACTGATGATAAAGTCTTCAGTGATTGGTAGTTATTTTGAGGTCTGTTTGCTCAGCCAATGAGGCGCCCCCAGCCAGCTAGACATACATCATTGTTTCATTTTTTCTTCACACAACCTAACCCTCAGGAAAGAAGTGAGTCGTTGCTGACTGCTGTGCGGTCTGAATAACAGACACATTCCAATAGTTTTTCTTTTTTTCTTATTAATGAGCACTTGATGCCTGGGCTGCTGCCAACTGCATTTAGAGCATTCTTAAGGAGCTCTGGAGACTCGCCAGACAGTTAGAGGAAGAAAATGGTCAACCTTAAGCCAAGAAATAAAACGAAATATCTAAACTGGACCTGAGTGTCTGAGTTCCCTTTGTCCTTTTACCAAGCAATGTTCCTTTTAGAAGACAACAGAGGAAAAATAAAATAAGACCCTTGGATAAATGATGCATCCTCATTTGTTTTTCATTCTTTGTGGTTGATCTGTCATACTGATAATTTTTTCTCTCTCGATGTCTCTCTCCACAGCTGCATGTAAAGCCAGGTACCAAGAGGTTCAAGAGCTTCAGCTGCAAGCATACACACTCAAGCGGCCCATACCTCCCCCCATCACGACCATCAGACACACACATAAACAGAGAGAAACATCCTCCGGGACCCTCCATTTTAATGTATCGTGGACAAGCTTCAGTGTTCAGCCGGTCAGAGATTCCTCCCATCTTACCGATGAATGTTACCTCCGCTGACAAACGCAATGTCCCATGCAATGAACCTAAGCCCATTGTGGTTGAATGTCCGTCGACAGCACCACTGATGACTGATGTGGAGCTTCAAGGTATTGGCAAGCAATCCACTGCCTTCATTCGCCTTGCTGTTTCCAATAGACTGGGAGTTGGATTCTTTTTTACAGTACTGCGGTGCTACAGAGTTTCTGGCTCAACATCAGCCGGCAATCTCTCTCCACCGCTGTCGACTGCTATAGTGTGGCTTAAGCTGGGCCAGTGGAACTAGCCGTAAGCCCCGTGATGCCAATCCTGGATTGGTTTGTGATGGCATGAATGTGTTTACTTGTGCAGCGAAATTTTGCGAGATTTTGTAAATAGCACAACATGGACCCTCAACAAAAAACATCCACAACAGTCCACAGAGACCTTCTCAATGTGCCGTGCCAAAGGAGACTAACCCTGTCTGCTGAGACAAATTACTGGGAATGGGAACTGCGTCGGAATCATTTGGACAACCCAGTAAACTGACTGATCTCCCACTTCCTGCGGCCAGACCAACAGGAAAAGGCAAATTTCGGGCTCAGAGATGCCCCGAACGAGAAAGTGTTTGAGGATCGGCTTACACCTTCTCTCAAAATCAGGACCTTTATTAACAGGGAAGGAAACACCGCTGACCTCAAAATCAGCCAGCTTACTGTAAGAACAGTCTGTTTATACATTTCTCCTTGTGTTCTTTTAGCCTGCTGTGCGTTTGTTTAATGAACCAATATCACGTTCTGTTTGCTTTTTCTACATTCAAAATGGTTCTGAGTGCCACTTTTTTTTCTTCTTTTAAAAAAAAGTTTGAACAGCTGTGTGTGACTCATTATGCCGATGAGTGATGTATCATTTTGTTGTCTATGTATTGATCCTGTGAATCTGAGCGGCTGATCTCTTTATAATGAAGTGACTTGCATTTTTTAAAAAAACACTGTGTCATTTATTTTGTATCACTGGTACTGGAGGGTTGACCTGAGGTGATAATAATGTACAGTATTGTGTTTTATTTCAACAGTATAACAGTGTTTCCATTTTTGGGCCCTTACCTGATGTGTACTTTTTTTTGTACAGCGTGTGCATGTGTGTGTGTGTGTGTGTGGTTGGTGTGTGTGTGTGTGGTTTCAGCTCTCCTGACTGCGAGGACTGTGATCATTTTGGGGCTGGGGGGGGGGAGTATTCAACCTTCACTTGTTCTGCGGTGTTTTGCAGGGGTCAGCTTGTTTCTGTTGTTTGAATAAAAGTTTGTTTTTAACAAGAACAGCTACATGTTTTTCTATCAGAACGACAATAAGGCAAACATTCACATCGGTGGGGTTATTGGTTAAGTTCGAGTGCAAAAATGGTGGGTATTTTTCACAAGATTAAAGTTTCACCGCCACTAATGGTGACTACAACAATAGACTCTGTGCACTGCCCAAGAAAGAATTCTCCCCCAGTTTTCATGGTCTACCAATTCTCTCTTTCTCTCTCATAAACTCAGCCAGATGTTGCCCAGTTTTCTTCCTAGGGGGAACGTTGGGGGTTTGGGGGAGGTGGTGTGTGTGTGTGTGGGGGGGGGGGGGGGGGGGTTGAAGGAGGAGGGAGGGGCATAGAGTCATGGTGAGGGGGGGGGGGTCTGCTCTTTGACGCAGTCGCAGCCTCCAGCATCCACCACCACGGTAACATTAGCTGGCAACAGAACTCTTGTGAGATTTGAAGGCACTTCACACTCAATCTTTGCCACAGGTATGTCCGTGGCCACATGAAGGGGTTTGCGTTCCTGGAGAGTGTATGCACTTGGTGAGAAGAAGTGACAAAATGATGGCTTGCACAAAAGCATCAGAAGTTCTCACAAAATAAGGTCAACATTTTTATTTGTATTTCTTTCATTTAAAAAAACAAGGGGGGGAGTCCCATGTTAAATATTGCTTAGATATACACTTTAATATGAATTATATAGTCCTTAACTATTGCAGTGTACTGTCAATATATATACAATGCAAGCTTAGGCCAGAGATTGTCTGAGTGCTGTAAAAAGCCCCAAAGCTGAGCATGCTGCACAAATCAATCATTCTTTATCACATATTGTCCGTGATACTGACAAATACTCCTTTTATTTAAATAAGGTTTGAGGGACTGATCCTAAATTAAGTCCATGGCAGGCCTGTGGTATATTGACTGCACGTGACCAACAATATCGGTATCATGAAAAAGTCTAAATTCATTTATTCTCCCTTCTCTTTCTCCTCTCTCTTGTCACCTGAGGCTGAAGTCTTTATTTGGGCACACGGCCAGATATTCAAGTGACTGTCCACTTCCATTAATTTTAAAGCATTGTATTATTTATTTTGCCAGACATTATTCTATCTCTATTTCCTAAATCCACATGACATTCTGTCCAGCGCAATTGAAAATAACACGGCTTTCACCCTTGAATGCCTTCAGTGTGCGCAGACTCGAGAAATCCACAGTGCAGTGACACACACGAGAAACTATTAAACACTTTGCCCTCTGACACTCATCATCGGGTTCATTGAAAAATATCGAACTGTAAGCCGGCGGATTCCTGTAGCATGTTTTGAGATAATGTACCATAAAATAATAATTACCGTAATGACTGTAATGCACACAGGCCTTCAGGTGATGAGAGCAGCCTGTATAAGCACACGATCTGGACCTGCTTGTCTCGATTTTTACTGAGTGGTAACTCGATCTGCTGCCAGTGAAAATCCTAACTCTGCTCTGAATGGATAGGGTAATAGCCTCGGGTGCTTTATAAGTTTATTTTAGGTAATAGAGACGCTTGTTTTGTTCCGCCCTTCTCTCTCTCTCCAAAATTTCACCTACACTCAAATTCCTCGCTACTTGAAAGTTTGTGACTGGAAGAAAAAAAAAGGGGGATTTGAGGAGAAATGTGAAGCGCATGCGCCATCTGAAGGTTTTGCGCCGCGCATCCAGGCAGCAGTGTGCTAGTTTGTGAGAGGAGGCGACTGAAGCAGGTGAGAGATAGAGCGAGAGAAAAGGAGAAGAGGGAGGGTATAGTCGGCGATACTTGTCTGCACTTCAACCAACACATACACACGCACGTGTGGCAGGACGACAGACTCGGAGCCTCAGCAAAGCCGCTGCTGTTCACACGCTGTGCTCTTTTCCTCCCTCTGGCACCGTGCGCTCTCGCCAAGCCGCACTGTTTGGAGATAGTCCGCGCGGAAAGTTTTTTGGGAGCATACTGTCTGGAGCCGATTAATTGTGGCATCTGTTTCTTTTTCTTTCTTTTTTAGTCTTTTATTTTTTTGGGTGAGGTGGATGACTTACTTTTTTTTGCATGTGAAGACTTTCAACTCGAGCGAAGGAATTGTCACAGTCGTTTTTGCACAGAATGGAAGGTAAATTGACAAGTCGTTTGTGGCGAGGATCACCGTGTGGAGCTTTCCGCAGGTAGAAAACGCGCTATGACCTGAGCGTGTTAGCGGCTGGGTGTTTAATGTTCATGGCAAGAGTTCCCATGTTTTTGGTTTGAGATAGATGATCTTGAACATTGTTCCATTGTTGGAAGCGAGGCTGTGAAAAGTAGGCCGCCATAAATTAAAATCGACAAAGCACATCCGAGGTTTCAGCCAGTACTTGGCACTTTGGGTTGCCGTAGATGATTTTATTTGGCAAAAGACGCCGCAAAGTCACGCACTGATTCGTGAAAGGAACTGATCATTTTCTTACACTGTCTTTGGACATTTTTTTTATACACCCCACTGCATCCTACCGGTGTAGGCTACCTCTAAATTGTTTGGCGCACGGAGCGCATTCGCCGATTGCTGGGTGTCCGTGTTCACCACAACACCAAAACCTGAAGAACTCTCTTCGGCGTTACACTACTCTGTGCACCCCCAACTCCAAGCACTGTCCAAGAGGTGCGGATAAAACGACAACAGACCTGTCTTCACTGGCGCGGAAAAGGAAATCTTAAATCCACCTGGCCTGCACTGGGATTATTGGTTTGATATCGTCTGCAGAACGTGGATTACAACTTCTAACGGGCTGTGCTCCCTGGTGAGTAGCCTTTAGGTCTCCTGGTTCACTCGCTTTTCCATGCAGCCGCAGTTAATCTTAAATAGAGAGGGGGTGTTTCAGTGGGGACCTTTTTGGACTTAACACTGGTTCTTGGATGTGGACAAAAAGTTTTTGACAGATGTGATGTGTGAAACCTGCTACGCCACCTCCCCCCAAACCTCCCTACTACTAACGCATTGACTGTGACCCATATGTCAGTGGCCTGCTGGGCAAAAAATGAATTCAGCTAAAACCTAACCATAATTTAGCCTAGATGTTTTATGTGATGAAGAAAAAAATGTCCGCTTTCCCTTTTTATATTGTTAACGGTCCCCATTTGAAGTCGATGTTTTTTTTTGTTCTTTATTGAGCTGACTCTCCTCATCAAATCCTTGTACCTGGCTCCCTCTCCTGGTTTTTATAAACAGGACTGGCATGAAAGGAGACTCCTTATTTTGCGATATTAAATGCGGATAATGTTTCACTAATTAGTCCGGAATGCTGCTTGAGAAAGGGTGGACATGTTTTATTTAATGCTCCATTAAATGTAAGTTTTGCCGACCCCAAGCATCATCCCCCCTCCCCCCCCCAAAAAAAATATAAAAAATAAAATAGGCTGAATTAATAGGCTACATTAATATCGTTAACTCAAGACATATTTTCCCCAATAGGCTTAAACATGTAGACCATAGGCCTACTTATCATATAGGCAAGTCAATTGAAAATAGCCCAGTCATTAAATTAGTCAAAATGTGAAACTCACAGCACCCTGCTACTTCTACGTTTTAACAATTTGTTGATCCGATTTAACTACTATTATATTTGATTAGTAATATAATGAATAAGTATGATAGTTTGTCCAAAGGTTACAGCCATAGAAAATAAAAACTGTGAAAGGGACACCGGCCCACAGGTGAAACAATTTCTTCTCGTTAAATAAAAGAAGAAAAAGAACCGTAGGCCTATGCCACTTTTTTCATTCTTTAACTCATTGGTTAAATGTAACTCGACGTAGTCCCATATGGCCCTTTTTAAAATGGCCTCTTAAATTATCCATTGCAACAGCAGCGCTCGATGTTTTATCATCCTGAAGGGGGTATTCTAATTGTCCTCTTCCTGAAATTTGCCCAATTTGATGCCACTTTTACCGACAGAAATCAGTAAGGTAGTCGTTAGTCATCCAGTCACGTCCCATGAATGTTTCTCTTGGGTCAAAGCGTTTCCAGGGGTCACGGAGCGCGAGATTTACGCTGCTTGCAGTGGAAATGCAAATGCAGGGAACCACATTTGAGGATAAAAGTAAGTTGTATAAAGTTTTGTATAGGCTACATTTTAAAATAGCTACAGCCACTGAAATAAATAAAACGGCGCGAGAAATAGCCTATAGGCTATTTATTTAAAAACAAAAGCCTCCCGTCTAACGAATAATTACTGTTCTCTGCTCTGATTGGCTGACACACAGTTGTGGAATGTCATAATTGCACGCACCTGTGGCGTCCTGAGAGTAATTAATACTTCAACATTGTGTCACGTGCCATCCCTGCTGTTGAGTCACTCCTGATGAAAAGTGCTGCATGGCACAAAATCATATTTAATTGTAGAACTTAATTATCCGTAAATTAAAGTATATCCGCCTCTTGGCCGGCGTTACAACACCAATTAGTTGGTTTAAAATCAGTGTAAAACCGCCAGCCTATGTGAATTATTGCCTTAATTTTTGTGGAAGAACTACAAGGAACATAATCTTACCAACTGTTACTGATGCAGCGCGCCAACTGAAAGCACGTGTGTGTGTGATGTGTGCGTGCGTGCGCGCGAGCGAGCGTGTGTGTGTGCGTGACCCGCTGGGTGAGTGATGGTGAACTTGGCCTCGTCTTTAATGAGTATTAGGCAGGCCCAGGTCTACACGCCTCAGCTCTGGAAAATAACGCAGCATGACAAATTAGAGCTGCCCTCAGTCCCAAAATTCACATACGGCCCAACTGGCAGGCTGGCACGCCGTTTTTACTCGCAAATTCAGGGGTAATTATTTCAACTCATTTTCGGCCCACATAGCAGCCAAACTATATCACCAAAGCCACACAGTTCCCTGCAGATAATTGCCATTTCCCCCCCTTCTTTAAAGTTTTCGTTCGGCGCAAGGCTGCACAGTGTAACTAGGCCATAGACCACCCTGCGCTGACGTGGCTCTATGTAGTCCGAGCCACGGTCAATTAATGAATCTAAAAATTCATTTAAATCTAAAAACAGATCGAAATGACCGTTATTTGTCAAATTGCACATTTAATAGTTTTCATAACGGAAACCAGTTTTAAATGATCAAATGTCTTATTTTTAATATTTGTGTTTTGTATAAATATAGATTTTGTGTATTTTATTTTTATAATGTTTTTAAGGAATTATAGTTCAAACTAATTTGTAAAGCAATTGTATAACTATTTTCCAAAGGGTATTTCTTAATCACATGGTTTAAAATAAGTAAACCTTATCAGGAAAAGCAAAAACAATCAGGCCATTGATCTTTTTATATATTGTAATATATTTCATATTTAAGATCTTAATTGTTGTTTAATTTAACCACCTCTGCATTCAAAATGCGCTCATTGTTGGTGAATACTGAGAGCTCTTGGTTGTGACCATCATGTCAGCAGTAAGTATGCAGGGCTAAAATCTATAGGCCTCTCTATGTCCCTCTGTCGCTGCAAGTCAACTGTCAGGAATGTCTAGATGAGGTTTCATGGTCATTGTGTCTTCTCCGGCTGCATGTCTATCAGCCTGATGTGATTCACACTCAGACCTGCTGCCAAAGGCCTGCTCTGCGGTGCAAGTACTGATGGCCTCAGGGCTCTCATCTCACACACACACACACACACACACACACACACACACCGTGCTGTTTGCATGTGAAATAGAGAGTATAAATATGCAGGCATAAAGCTGAGAGAATTTTCCCTGCAAACTGTTTGTACATTTTGACATCGCAGATACCTGTGTCTGTGTTTTTGAGTATTATGCAAAAATGTACTGTGTACAACAAACGACTGACGTCCATCTTTTCCTCTTGTCCTCCCTCAGATCAGCGGCAGAATGAACCTGAGGCTGGGCTGTGTATGTGGGCCGGTTAGCTGGCCCTTTGCTGGCAGCCTGCTGGACTCCAGACACTGTGTCTTTGCCCTCACTCTCCTCACACTGCTCATGCAGGTGGTGGTGGAGGCCAACTCCTGGTGGTATGCATTTGTTTTTTTTCTCTCCACATGTGCACCGTTTTTTTTGTTGTTGTTGTGTGTGTTTTTATTTTGTGCATGGTGTGTGTTTCAATTGTGTGCTTACTTGCGACATGGCCCAGTGAGATTTTACAGCTTTCCAAAAGGGATTTTCCCCTCTTTACACTTAGTACAAGTCACATTTGTAAATGTCAAATGAGACAGGAGTAAAGCCAAATATCTTAGGGTAATGTTGATTTTTTATTTTTAAACATTTTGTTTGTTTTTATATTCATATTTTACTCAGTTTCAGAGTCAGTTTTCAGACTTAATGTGTGCTTGTTTGCTAAGTAAGCCTCCTCAGTTTCATTCGCACCACATATGAAGTAACACAACATGCTGACTGTAGCACATTAGCTTTTCAGGAAGACCCTTTTTCTCCCTTATTTTCCTTCTTTGCATATTGCCAAACCAAAATTATGAATATTATAGAAAACATAGAATGCTGTGGTTTATGAGCCGCCATCCAGAAATGTGCAAACACGAACACCGCATTTGTGTGTGTGTGTGCGCGCACACATCCTGCTGCTATTAGAAAAGTCTATATTTGAGCATGTTGCACTTAAACACACAGAGTACTTATGATAGAGGAAAATACTGTTTACCTGTCACCATAGAAGCACTTCTGGCTCCACATCACATCTCGTTACATCCTGGCACTGTTTGTGTTCCTGTCTAATTGTGCCCTTGTGCATAATCCTACATTTGAGTGGTTCCTGGTTAAGATTTATGTATTTAAAATAAACAGATCAAAGCTAGTGATGGCATCAAGTGGTGATGGCACGACTATATTAAAATAATGATTATTAAAACTTATAATAATAATACACTTTATTTGTGGGTGTCTTTCTGGACACCTAAAAACAATTGATTTTAAGATTAAAATTCATTTAGATATGTACGGAAAAACATATTCTATTGTGCAACTACATGAAAGTTCAAATAACGAGCTGGATTAGGGACTCAGTTGAGGACTCACACATTACATACAGTACATACACACATGTTGGAAAGCTTTGAGTTTGGAGCCCAAACTGTTTGTGTCTCTTAGTTTCCTCTTTGAGAGGACAGACAGGTGTGAATGATTTAGCATGTCTGAGCAGGGGGGGTCGGCTTACTGTGGGTATGTGTGTTAGTTTGCATGTGGGCTTAAGCTGTTTTTTTCTTATGTGTCTACTTTTGTATATGTGTTGTGTCTATTCGGCCTATGTTTCCCTCGTTGCCGAGTTTCCTTCAGTCTATCAGGTTACACTGGGGGCTAATTGTCTTTCTCTTAGGGGCTCTGGGATGGGCTGCTCTAATTGTCCTGTGGCCTGGGACCAGATGCTACGTATACTAGTGTTTCTTTCTCTCTCTGTTAACATTGTTTCTCTCTATCACACTCTCTCTCTCTCTCTCTCTCGCTCTATTTTTCCTTCTTTCTCTTATACAAAATTGAAAGGAGCTGATGCCTTAGGTGAAATGATCAGATATTTTCCAATGTGGTACCGTAGAAAGGTATATACAAGTTTAATGGCGCATTTATCCACTCAGTGTGTTACGTTGACGTCAGGAAACAGTCATTATGAAATGCACTCAAGCAAACATTTCAAACCTTTTTTTTTTTTTTCTTTTTTTTTAATTGGCAAACTATGTCTTGATTCTTTTAGATGTTCTCTTTAGACTTTTTTTTAGACAGTGCTTCCCCACTTGAGGCGCACTCCATGGAGTCACAAGATAATTCAGGGTTTACTAGCTTTTGTTAAAAAAAAGAAGAAGAAAACAATTTCTGTTGCACAAAATAAGTCTTATTTTGTCTTAACTTTTCTTTAATCTTTGCTTTTTTTAAATACAAAGTTTTAATCACTATGACCTCTACAACTTTGTTTTTCCCTTTTTACTTTATGCACTCTTTATTTCATTCTCTATTTTCACTTTAAATTTTCTTCATCGTTCTTCATTGTCTCCATGTTTCCATTGAGTGTATGTTCTCAGCCCGAAATAGCACATGGTTTAAGTCCTGTGTCGTTAAGAGCTCAGAGTATGCAGCGTTTTGACTCCACGCAATAAATAATGACACCTCATTTCTCTGATTAACATAGCTTCATCATCCAGAGGGAGTAACTAATCAGGGGAAATCGGCTGTTGATTGTGAATTTGGCCCGAACACTTGCATTTCGTTTGGATCATAATGGCATGGAGTGAAAACATGTGCATTTTGTGTCCACCTCATGCAGGTCCCTGGCTATGAACCCTTTACTGATCCCGGAGGCCTACATCATCGGTGCCCAGCCTCTGTGCAGCCAGCTGGTAGGCCTGTCGCCGGGCCAGAAGAAGCTGTGCCAGCTCTACCAGGACCACATGCAGTACATCGGGGAAGGAGCCAAGACAGGCATCAGAGAGTGCCAGTACCAGTTCAGACACCGACGCTGGAACTGCAGCACGGTGGACAACTCCTCTGTTTTTGGACGGGTCATGCAAATAGGTAAGAAATGGGCCAAGCCTGTATGAAAATGGCATATATTATTTAAAGACATGTCCATGAAGAAGATACAATGTGTGTTAGCAGTTCCAGCTAACACACTCCCTGCACTGGTGTTAGAATTTGCACATTATGTGCCTTTAGCATTCTTTAGTGTGTGTGTGTGTGTGTGTGTGTGTGTGTGTGTGTGTGTGTGTGTGTGTGTGTGTGTGTGTGTGTGTGTGTGTGTGTGTGTGTGTGTGTGTGTGTGTGTGATTGTGCGCGTGATTGTGCACATGGGACTGCTGATTTTCAGCAGCTGTGTGGAGGGAATAGTTGGTGGGTGAGGTTGCTGGATAAATCACATGTGGCTTTGGCCTGCTAAACCAGCTCCCGACATGGAACAGGAGGGAGGCAGAGAATCTGCTTTTCCCCTGATGAATGGGAGACAATCTCATTTCACACACACACACACACACACACACACACACACACACACACACACACACACACACACACACACACACACACACACACACACGGCTTTGGCTGCCCAGTATTTACAAGTAATGGGAGATTACACTGTCTGTCTGTCTATGGGTGTGTGTGCGTGTACATGCAGTGTGCTCAGATCTATTATATAGGAAGTTTAAGAGCTTTACTCTCTTAAAAGCAAATTCCTCTGTTGGACACTATCATTTAACATGGTTTGTTTTAGTTTTCCTCCTTCTTGAGCCTTCACCCAGGGGCTAATGAAAAGGTGGTTTACCATTTATTGATCATAACTCTTCGGCTGAATTATAATGACTCCATGCAATGTCAGTGTTGGGATCACAGCAAAGTTACCGCAGGCTTGGCTGCGTAGTGGCCACACATCTGAATGGATCACCAGTCAGTGCTTGTGGTGCTCACATTTTAGGAATCTTTTAAAATTCCTCAGACATTAGATGAAAAAAAAGATGAACACCCACATTTTCTCACCTACTCAGATTACACCCATTTGTCCAGATTATGAGATATCCATCTCTGATATTTCTGCTCCCACCCAAGAGCAATTAATGGAAATAAATGATGAATGGAATTTGCGGTGCTCACAGCTTTAAAAAAATAACATTCAATGTGCTGAATAGCAGCTTGTCTTTCCAGCAATAATGTTCCCATAACTGTGGACAAATCCACAGAACACACTGTCAACAGCTTTCTTGGTGACTTTTTCTTTTCTTCTTCTGGGTAGAAAGAAGTCACTCTGAAAATGAATCACTCCATAGTTGTAAAGGATTTTGAGGTCATTGTTATGGGAGGAGGGTTTTTTTTTGGGGGGGTGGGGTCAAAACCTGAGCACATAAAGCACATATAACTGAAACCGCACAAATAAATACCACTAATAGATGCTAATCTTTTCTAATTACATTCTTATTAAAAAAAATAAAAAAATCTCACTAAGGTGAACCTAACCTTCGATGCTTTACTTGTGACCATACCCTACTACATGACATTGAGTGCACACATATAGGCACGTCTCAGTGTTTGTACACTATTCTTGGTATTTCTGCCCCATCTGTGTCCGCTGGCTCCCTCTCCACAGAGCCGTCTTCATAGGAACCCTCATCAGCAGCGTTTCTACCATTCCTCTTTTCCCTCCCTTTTTCTCCCCCTCCCCAACATTGCTCCCATCTCGGGCCCACCCTGGGCCAAGTAAACATGTCCTCCCCACTTTAGCTGTCTATCTGAAAACCATGTCTGTCTGTCTGTCTGTCTGCATGGTTAGGACACTGCTGGTGATTTAAAGCTGAGCTCCAGGGGGTGCTGGCGTGGTTTGGATGCAGACCCTCTCTGCCTGCCTGCCTGCCTTCCTGGCTTGGCTGGCTCCAGGGCTGTGGGGTATGGGAGGGAGGGGATGGGAGGGTGGGAAGGAAGGAGGGAGTAAGGGAGAGAGGGAGGAAGCAGGTCTACTACTTAGGCCAATATCCTCCAGGCTGGATTAAAAAGCAGTAGTGAAGTAATAAATCTCTCTGTGTACCTCTGCTTGCTGCCAGAGTTTCCCACCTGTACGTCTTAAAGAATTTCCAAAAGGATTCTTTAGGCGTCTCTTTTTTTCGTTCTTCGTCATTGTCTTTTTCCTGTCTTTATGAGACATTAAGTGCACGTGTGTTTACCTTTTCCATTTTGCTTGCTATTTTTCTTATCTCATCTACTTCAGTCATCTTTTCTTTCTCCTTCCTCATCCCCCCATCCTCTGTCCATCTGTTACTGTCATTACAGCACGCTCTCCAAAGGTTTTGACCCAGCAGGTATATGAGCTGTGCATTTCTATATTGTAGCAACCGAGCCCCCCCAATCTTGAGTGTCAGCATGCAGGCTCATACTTTGGTCTATCAAGTCTATCTCATCTCCTCATTTGGTTTTTTCCCCTTCTAGTCTATGTGGTTTTCGTACAGTGGTAGTAATAAAAGGAGCATTTGGTGACAGCAAAAAAAACTGCTTACGAGTATATATTTTGTTTCTTTAAGATTCCCAAGCTCTGGGGAGGAAATGTTGAGGGTAGAAAACAGTGGGAGTTGATTTGAAATGGCTCCAGTATCACTCAAGCCTCGACAGATAAAGCAAAAGGCGCTGTTGTCACTCTCAATTTGGGCTGAAATGGAAGGCTTGCTTGTTAGGGACCATCTCCGTCACTGGAGGGCGCTCTCTTTCTCTCTGGCCGAAGCCCAACAACAACAGCAAACCAGATTCCGCCATTCCAAACATGCTGGTGATGAGGAGCCCTGCAGCGCTTGGCTGAAGTGCTCTGTTATCGTAAAAAAATAAATAAAAATGTATGGGCGAACGCTGTCACAAGGCATCACGTCTCCGAATTTGGTAAAGCGAGACTGACAGTGACACACGTTAAGAGTAAAATAAATATACATACATGGCCCACAGAAAGAGGAATCGGGTGCCGGGATGATGAACGTGCATTTATACATCTCATTTAACTCTTGTTTCTCATTTTGTGAAATGTGAGTTGACGTCTCCCCCTCCGTTTTTTTTCTGTGTTTTCTACACTAGGCAGCCGAGAGACTGCGTTCACTTATGCCATCAGCGCAGCAGGGGTGGTGAATGCTGTGAGCCGGGCGTGCAGAGAGGGGGAGCTCTCCAGCTGTGGGTGCAGCCGTGCAGCGCGCCCCAAAGACCTGCCGCGAGACTGGCTGTGGGGAGGCTGCGGAGACAACCTCAACTACGGCTACAGGTTCTCCAAGGAGTTTGTTGACGCGCGCGAGAGGGAGAAGAGCCACCCCAAAGGCTCCTACGAGAGCGCCCGGCTGCTGATGAATCTACACAATAACGAGGCCGGACGCAGGGTAAGACTCCTTAGGGGGTTATAAGCAGACACACACACACACACACGCATGCACCGATTCCAAGTCATTTTCACAAATCACACACACAAATGTGCTCATATAAAAGCTATCATTGTCATTTACTTTCACTCTCCCTCGTGCACACAGAGGCAAACACAATGATAGATGCGTGCACACTCACACACACACACACAAAAAGATCTTCAGATGTCATCAGATTTAAAAAAAGCAAACTAAAAACATATAAACTGCAGGCCTGAGAGAATAAGACCAAACGATGATACAAAAGAGTAAGAGAGCGAGAGAGAGAGAGAGAGGAGTTGGAAGTGAGACAATCCAGGTCAATCAGATAGGTCTCGGCTGATCATCTGTGTAACAGCTCTGTCAGCCCTCCCCTCTTAAAGCTTTGATCTGTGGGGAGAAGATGGAGTCATTGGAGGCCGCAACTGGGGGGTTTCTTTTCCCTTTTCCAAACATCTTGAAACCACCTCAAAGGAGAAACTGGGGTTGCCAGATATCTGTTGCCAGGCTGCTCTCTTTCAAGTAGGACAAATGAACGGACAATGTTTGATTCAATGCACTACTGCAAGAGACATGGACAGGATCACACGGTCCTTTTTTATTATTTTTATTACGACTCTTATGAAATCACAAGGCAGCAGCACACACACACACACACACACACATTGTGCAAATATTTACACAGACAGGACAAATTAGAAATCCAAAGCATGTGTCACTTGGCCCAGCTTTTTCACATGAGAATAACTCTTTTTTTATTATTATTATTTTTTCTGCTATGGGTTCTTTATATGGTTATTAAATAAAAATAAGTTTGGGGCGCTCCGGTGGCATAGTGGGTGGAGCGTGTACCACACAGACTCAGCCCTTGTTGCAGTGGTGGCGGGTTCGGGTCTGACCCGTGGACCTTTTACTGCATGTCATTCCCCCTTTCTCTCTCCATGTTTCCACCCTGCAGTCTCTGATCTTGAACTTTCAAATAAAGGTTGAAAAACACCCAAAAAATATCTTTAAAAAAATATACTGTAGGCCTATATATAAAAATACAATTTTAAATAAAAAAAATTCTCTCCCCATTTTTTTCAGACGGTGTCAGACCTGGCCAACGTGTCTTGCAAGTGCCACGGCGTGTCGGGCTCGTGCAGCCTGAAGACGTGCTGGCTGCAGCTGGCCGACTTCCGCAAGGTGGGCGACGCGCTGAAGGAGAAGTACGACAGCGCAGCCTCCATGAAGCTCAACACGCGAGGCAAGATGGTCCAGATGCACAGCAAGTTCAACGCCCCCACCAGCCACGACCTGGTGTACGTGGAGACCAGTCCAGACTACTGCCTGAAGAACCAGAGCACAGGCTCCCTGGGCACGGTGGGCCGCCTCTGCAACAAGACCTCCGAGGGAATGGACGGCTGCGAGCTCATGTGCTGCGGCCGTGGCTACGACCAGTACAAGGCCCAGATAGTGGAGCGCTGCCACTGCAAGTTCCACTGGTGCTGCTACGTCAAGTGCAAGCGCTGCACCAAAATCGTGGACCAGTTCGTCTGCAAGTGAGAAGCAAGCAGTGAGAAGTTTGGTTTTGCCTGTCGTGTGTGTATGCCTGCAGACGATGGGGGGGGGGGGGGGGAACATCCGTCTGTATTCATGAGCAAAAAGGAGGAGTTGGACACAGAGAGAGAGAGAGAGAGAATGGAAGAAAGAAGCTACATAAATTATATTTATAGAGTTAAAACAATTATGCCATTGCGAAAAAGACTGACTCTTTCAAAAAAAAATGCTATGTCTTCGGAAAACTGAGAGTATCGTGAAATATTTATTTTGAGATGTATTTTTTTTTGGCCCAATCTTCACCAGCCTGATTTTTTTTTTTACCCCTTCAAGTGCCTAAAACTGGCTGGGAATCCCCCCGGGCCCCCACCACCACGCTTTCTTTTAATTGCAGAGAATACAAATTTGCTTGTCATCACAGATGGTTCAAACTTATTACAAAATTTGGACTGTGCTTCTCATTTCTCTAACAAGAGCACAGTTTAAATGTGTGTGGCATAGTTGACTAAAGAGGTCCTGGTTTTGTTGAGAGGAGAACGCATGTGTGCTGTATTGCATGGATGTGTTTTCATGGGGCCCAGTCCCAAACCAGCCCTCACCGTCCTCACCGAAGTCTCCTTGTTCCCTCTCCTCACATGTAGAGTATGGAACACTGTTGTTTTTTGTGTGAGTACAAAAGGCTACAATAAAGAGGGCTGGTTTTTGGGGGGTGTTGGGGCCATTTATTAAGCTGTAGCCTTAGAGTTCCCCAGGGTGCTGCAACAAGCCCTCCACCATTATGCACTTTGATACAGAGGCTTAAACCTCTCTGTAAGTGTCTGTTCAGCTGTTTTTTCTACTACAGTGCATCAGCAAACAAATATATCAATATTATAGCCTACATTCTTTTCCATATTAATACAGATTATCCATTTAACATTATTCTACAATACTTAACATGGTTTGAATATATATGGGCAATGTTGTGGTTACAGTGGTGAAATATTCCATGCTCTGTGTATATAGTATGTCTATCCAACCAATCAGTAAACTGTATTTATTTCCTTTTTTTTAACCAGATCTTCTCCAAGCTTAAAAAAAAGCAATCATCTCCATCAATATTTAGTCGGTCATCTAAAAGGTTTTAACGTCACTTTTTCAAACATTTTGTTCACACCAATGCGGCTCTTCACTGTTTTTTTGTAAAGGGAAATGCACCTTATTGTTTCGAAACACAAATCATTTCTTCTCACTCATGTTCAGCTTTTACTGTTACACACACACACACACATACACACACACACACACACACGTGTCACAGATGTTCAGATTTCCTTTCCAGTACCACTCCAGTTATAACTGCTCACTATCCCTGTGATGATTTCTCACTAGACCAAACTATTTCTACCAATCCAACTATGTATATTTATAAACTTCTCCATGAATTTGAGGTTTGTTCAACGTAATGTCTTATAGCTGATATTTTGTTACTTTTTACAAATTGGCTCAATGCTCTACTTTGTTTCAATAAATATCAAATGTAAAACCAGCAGAGAAGCATTTACTCAGTGTTTATTATTATTCAAGTGTAATATTATCAATTTTTTTCTTTTTTTTTGTCTGAAGTTTTTTAAACTAAATCCCCGACACAAACCACCACCTCCTACAATTACATTCATAAAGAATTTGATCTTGTGCCTATTTTAATAGATATTTGACCACTGATTCCACACAACAGGATCTAACTTTTCCTTTTTGTTTTAAATCGATCTGTATTGTGTGGGGGTTTTCTGAACCGGTTACATTCCTTCATTCGGGCTCCTTGCCTTTGGGCAGATTTAGTGACAGACGGCCAAAGCCACGTTGGATGACAGCTGTTTTAGGCGTGTAGTGAACACAGGCTATGCGAGCAGTTTGCCTGAGAGCTTTGGAAGATGGCCTGGAGATTTGGTGTCTCTCAGAGGGGTGGTTAAAGTTGTATTCTAAGCGCCCCTCAACAATCCACTGACAGTGGATCAGTTAATGGAATGATTAATCATATTGTGTCAAGAGAATAGGAAGAGGTGGATTTTCAATATGGAGGGAATGGAGCTGTTCTGGAAGACAACTGAGCCCCTTTCAGAGACGGCAGGAGCTGGAGAGGACAAGAGAGAAGATTGGGTAATGAGAACCGGGGGATTACATGAGAGCTGGATGAGAGGGGAATGATGTGGAGAGGGGGCTGCAAGAAGAGCGGCCCGTGGGAGAGAGGAGCAGAGGGAAAGTGCTTTCAGGAAAGTAGAGCTGTAGGACTGCCGCTACAGTGTAAACGGTCCTGACATCCACTAATATTTACATTGGAAAAATGATACCGGCTTTAGGAACACATCCCATATGTGACCCTGTCAATTGACCCCTGTGTGTGTGTGTGTGTGTGTGTGTGTGTGTGTGTGTGTGTATCACACTTGCATGTGCACCCACTTGCACAAGTTGTGTTCATCTTAAGTATTTACATTTCTGATTGGTGTTACATAGGCCATTAAGAAGAAGCAGGGGAGAAAGATACAATGTTAACAAATAGACTCTTAGCAAAAAATACTTTTGAGAGAGTGTAGAACAGACACAAAAAGGGGACAAAGAATTGCTAGATTTCTTTTTACAATTTTTCATTTAACTTTCTGTCTACAGTCGGTTTTACAAAGGTATGAAATGACCCATTAACTGGATTGCTAATGACCATGAAGGTGAAAAACTATTTGCGCGTGCTGGACGAGGCTCCTTAGATGTCAGTGAGTGAGTGACTTCACACCAGCAGGACTCCTCCAGCCACGCCATAAACAGACATCCAGGTGCACACAGCAGGCCGATACAACAGGCAGGGAGGGGGGGGGGGGTGCAACCTGAAACCCACTGGTGTACAGGTAGGATTTCCTGACACGCTCTGTCAGAGAAAGAAAGGGCCATGGTGGATACTTCCAAATGTTCAAACGCAAAGGGTTGGATGTCTGCGTTTGGGCTGGCCTTTTCTCCACCTGCCTCTTTTTTTCTCTGCCCCCATCATCTACAGTTTGACAGATAATGCGGGCAACTGTGTAAATATTTATACGCCTGTTCTGCAGAGAACAACAGCGTCTTTTTTAAGGCTGTGGTCGCAGGGTGAAAAGGTTGGGTGATTTAGGTTTTGCACACACAATTAAGCATTCACCGCAAGGGCACCTCTCAAGCGCTCGCACACTTAGACAAGATGCTCGGTGGTTATTTTAAGCTGGTGTGTAAACCTTAGTGGTCCCTTTGTCATCCACGCTTCACTGTTTATTTGAAAAGAAGGCAACCTCTCTAATTGAGCCTTCTTCTTCTTAACTGCAACCAAATATACCCTCGTGTACAAATAAAGTTACCTTACCTTATCCTTATCCTTTGTTTTCCTCACCTTGCTCTCAAATGTTCTCCTGTTTTTTTCAAATGGGTTTATTTTCCTCCCAAAAAGGAACATTGGTTTGAATATTTTCAAAATTTTTAAAATATGCATAAGAACTCAAGCATTTATTGTGATTAAATGCTTGTTTGTGTGCATTGTGTGTTTTGTATTCATGCAAAGGTGATCATTTCGAAGAATGAACTGAGGCTCACGCGGCTCATCAGGTGGTTTTACTCTATTCTTCTTCCCCCGTGCGTTCGAATTCCACAGAGGGTTGTTTTCGAGATGATTACGTGACAAGTTGTGTTTTCCCTAAAACAAGGCAGCTGCTTGATATAAAGCAACCTCTTCCCGCTGAAGCCAGATCTGCTGACCACAACTTTTTTTTTCACATTCCTAAATATTTTGTTGATTCTTTCTGTCCCTGCAGTGGAAAAGGCTGAACTAATATTCAACTGTATCTACAATATACCAGACTGAGACTATGCACATTTCAATGTAGTAGCCTACATTCACACCACATTTTAACATCTGTGAAAGAAAACATCAACATGAACTCTGGATTGTCCCCTCCTTTTTTAATAACACTACATCAAATTCCCAGTGCAGTTCTGGTATACACATGCCAGTAGTCCTACTCCTGTTCGTATACCACCACATCAAACCATGACTCTACCTTGACTCTGCGTAAAAAAAAAACTGCCACAACAGAGGGAGCATTTGCACATAAACGTGAATTCCATTAATCAGTGTTGGCCAGCGTTGTGAGTCTAAAGCCTCAGAAGACAGAATACATGAGCTGTCACTAGTGCAACAGGCTCTGGCAAAGCTCATCTCTCCAAAGTGGATATTGTTCCATTCCCCGGCTCCTTTACTGTAAAACTCTCATAAAGTGTCAGTGGGCCAAAATAAGAGCACTCCGCAGAGCTGCATTTAGAGCTATTTGGGATTGTGGTTGTGTGTTTTAGAGAAAGAGAGGGGCAGGACACTGTGACGTTGCAAGCGAGCGCCCCCCCCAACCCCCCCCACCCCCTTCCCTCACTGCCAGTTCTATCCCAGTGCCCCCCCCCCCCCCCCCCCCCCCACCCTCAGAAACCACTCGCACCACAAGTTGTTTCAATGGGGCACAACTCCGGCTGAAAATAGAAAGGTTATACAGGTCGGACTTTCTCAATGTGCATGACTGAGGCTTTTGTGTGTGTGTGTGTGTGTGTGTGTGTGTGTGTGTGTGTGTGTGTGTGTGTGTGTGTGTGTGTGTGTGTGTGTGTGTGTGTGTGTGTGTGGAAGCAAGAGAAGGATGCCTAATAAAATTAATCACAATCAGTTCAATAACTATTTTAATCTTAACAATTAGTTAAGATTAACAGTAGTTCTTATACAGTGTTGAACATATTACCATGGCTATATTACCAAGCTCTAAATCAACCACACATTCTATAGTCATCTATCATATTAGAGTACCCAAAACTAATTCAAAGCAGAAAAATAGAGATAATTTGAAATGTTAACACAGTAAAGTAAGAGTTGGTGTGTGTGTGCGTGCTTGTGTTCGCTCGTGTTTGTGTGTGTATGTGTATGCGCGTGTGCGTGTGTGAGAGCATGTAAAGCACTAAAGTAGTACAGTGCAATGCAGCTCATCCCGCTTTATTGCTCACAGATGTGGAAACACAATCACTTCATAAGACAATAAAGGATTACAATTCTTGGGAAGACTGGAGACTGGAAGAAGTCCCAGCCTTGAGCTGGAATGACCATACTGCCAAATTAAGTTTTTTTCGATTTTCCCTTTTAATCGATTTGAGGGATTGTTCATAAATAAGTTAAACATTCACTGTGGATCCTATTACAACTGAGGTTTGATGTGCCATACTTATACACGCTAATGCTCTGTGCTTCTGTCATCTCTTGCTGCACTGTTCTCACACGACTCAATCCTTAATGTTAGTGTAGGCTACGTTCAGGCTGACTGTCATCACATCTTTGCGTTATGGCTTCCTCTCACAGTACGTGCAATATATTACACAATGAGACATGTTTACAAGCCCAGAACAAAGTAACATGTTTGTGGTTTGCCATGGGATCTTCTCTTTCTTCTCTCTTCTCTGGTGGTGGTGGTGAAGCGTATGTGTGTGTGTGTGTGTGTGTGTGTGTGTGTGTGTGTGTGTGTGTGTGTGTGTGTGTGTGTGTGTGTGTGTGAGAGAGAGAGAGAGTGAGTGTAGCTCTGCCCCACAGGGAGCTGAGTGCCAGGTCAGAGCCAATAGCTGAGTGATTCTGTCAGCCTGCTAAGCCTTGGTGGATTACATTAAAGTGGGCCCCTGGGGTTGCTCCGACATCAGTGCAGCACAGCCCAGTTATGGTTAAAGTATCATCCGGCAGTTATTGAGCTTCCCTTTTCCCCCTCCCCATCCTCAGTGCCTACCACTTACTTCACATCTACATCTTGTACAGTACATTCCCCACTGTTTACAAGAGCTGGTTGGAATGCAATCTGGTAATCTTTACTATTCACCATGGTAAGTGAAGAGAGGTAATACCTGCAACAAATTTGAACACTCGTGGTCATTAGCAAAAACCTGAACACAACTACAAGAGAAAGGCAACCTGTTACACTTTCAGCATGAGCAGCTGCATGCTGAGAGCAGTGAAAGTGAACCAAACAGTAAAGTCGGTGGCATGGACAGCTTAACAATGAGCTGAAACTTCATGTAAAGCTCTTTAAAGCAGAGGGGGGGGGGGGGGGGGGGGTGATTATCTGCAGGTTCATCACTTTGAGCAACTCCTTACACATTGCAACATTGTTAACATACTTACACATCACCTTAAAATCTGAGTTGAATCATATATGCCTTTTGTCAAGTCTCCATTCCTGTTCTGTTCTGTGGAAGAATGAGTTCCCCTGAATGCAAAGCTAATTGAGCCGACTGCCTTTATTTTTGAAAGAACAGGGACAGCAGACAAAGCTGTATCCAAATCTGGCAACGTTCATGTCAAGCATTTACAATGATCCCAACCCACTCTCACTGAGGAGTGAAAATGTGTAAAAACACAGAGAGGAAACGGCGGAGGAAGCAGACAGGCAGTGACTGATGCGCTCCCGGTTGCTGAGATGAAGTCATTTGCTATAATGCTCATAATTAATGAAGCCTATCAGTGAAATGTTCAGGTTTATAGAGGGATCCCTGTGAGTCACCAGTGTTAATCAACTGAGAGCAAGTTCTCATAGACTCTCATCCCAGCCACCAGTTTAAAAAAATATATTATACAATAATAAGAAAAAGAAAAGTCTGAGTTCTACTTGCCATGCACATGAAATTTGTAATGCTGAGTTAGAAAATTAAACAAAATAAACTATGGATTATACAGTATATGGTATAAAGAGCTGGAATTATGAATGACAGGTTTGTAGTTTGGACCTTTTTACACTAGAGGATGGGGGGAAAAACCTGAAACTCAAAATGGATTGAAATTGAATGCCATGGAATTAAAAGTCCTAAATGTGAAGATGGGCCACTGCCACAAGATTTGTCAAGAAATGTGCTGTGTTGAAAACAAGTACATGGAGCGTATTATTACTGCAAGTGAGCGTGGAGACCCAGTCATTGCGAAACGGAGAGACCTGTGCCACTGCCAGTTCCTTTATTAAGGGAACAGCAATGCAAAAAATCCCCCCGCACGGGTCACACAGGATGCACTTGGACTTAGAACTCGAGAAGAATCCACACACACACACACACACACACACACACACACACACACACACACACACACACACACACACACACACACACACTTATCATAACTTTTACCATCACAGGAAAAATGTAACAGACCATAGAAAAACATATTTTTCCAAAAGCTTTGGCTGTCCCTTTTCCTGATGACTGACACACGGGCTAGTTAGCGGCCTCATTAAAAAGCACTTAATGAAATAAGGTGTTTAAACAGGGGCTTCACACTGAGGTCTTTGTGGTTAATGAATCAACACGCTTCAGACGGAAAAATTGCATAGCTGGATGTGCAGGTAATGTCCCACTAGATCCAATAAACCTAACACCTTTTTTTTAAAGGTGAATATCCCTCTGTAAGGCCCTGTGTCTGCTTGTGGAACGTTCGCACTTCCTACTGGCATTGACTTTTCTTAGAGAGGGGGGGGTGGGGGCTCAGAAAGGCCGTCTTTTTCCCACATATTGTATGTTGTGTTTATTTGTCTGATTTGGCAAAGAAAAAAAGCTCCTTTTGAAGTATTGCAGTTACATATTAGTAGTACTTCTTCACTGTTGTTTTAAGACCACACCCATGAAGAAACATAACAGGAAGCTAGATTTGAATTTCTCACACAAGTTGATAGTTTGTTTCACATGTTCCCTAAAGTGGAACTGTATTAATGAGCACTGAGTTGGTTGATCCAGTTCCTTATCTAGCCTTGCTGACCTCAGAGAGATGGATACTTTCCCTTTATCATCACTCATTCAATCAGTTTGGCAACCTGACAGGAGCCACTGGGATGCATTCCTTGTGGTATAAAGCATAAAGAGAGAGAGAGAGAGAGAGAGAGAGAGAGAGAAAAAACAGAAATGGAAGACACATAGAAAGTGAGATGGAGAGAAACCAAAAAAAAAGAATTGGACGCCTTAGATATGAGGTGATGCCGCGGCCCAGGGTTTTGGTAAAAACATTTCCTCTGCTAACAATATCAAGGTCAGACAACGGTTAGCAAAACTACAGTTCAGATTAGATCGGACAATTTTCCTCTTCATAATTCATATCGCATTGGAAATATCCAAGAACTGTCAATCAGCACATGTGTGCTACTACAACGTTTGCTATTTTTGATACATGAATGTTGTTTTTTGTCAAACCAAATCTTTTGCACTATACATATTGGACAATTCCCCATTAGATTTGTGTTGTGAGGGTTTTGTACATGAATGCCTTCAGACAGTGTTTTGAGAAAAAGAGAGAGACAAAGGAAGGAGAGCAAGAGAGAGACAGAGAGAGATGGAGAGAAGGAGAGCAAGAGGGAGAGAGAGAGCAGGGCCAAGCTGTGTATGCAGATGAGAGTTGGCACACAACTTTGAAACACGACATAATTCAACAGTTCATTGCCTTAGCCTGCTTCTCTCCAATGCAATCAATCTCTCAGGCATCCTGTGCCATAAAATGCCATATTTCAGTCTTCAACATGATGAAAATCTGACAAATTATAGCTCAGCATGTGGAGCAATAAAAAAAATGTATTTATTGCAATGTTAATTAGGTAGAGTTCTATAAACCCTCCAAATCAAACAATTAAGCCCACTTAATCATATTAGAATATAAAAATATTTCACGCATTAATTACATTTTATAACAAGGAGCATATGCAATGGAAACTTCAATAAAAATTGAAAACCTTTCCCTAAACTTGGTTTTCGAGAAGTCCACTGATTGGTGTGTGTGTGTGTGTGTGTGTGTGTGTGTGTGTGTGTGTGTGTGTGTGTGTGTGTGTGTGTGTGTGTGTGTGTGTGCACATGCTGAATGCTTGTGGTAGCTCACTGACCCGCTCAGTGTGCTGTGTAACTCCTGTGCTGAGGGGCCACCCTTCTACAGCCATTTGGTAATGCAGCTCACATCAAAGCTGATGGAAGTCTGGCCCGTGGCCCAGCACCATGACAGACTGGCGGGGAGCCCGGAACTCAAGCCCCTGGCTTGAGGCCTACAGGCCTGGGGCTGGAGGTTGACAGGGCCCAGCTATGAGGGCCTGATGAATGGGTTCTGGCAGCGGGCTGGTGATGTGTGTGTGTGTGTGTGTGTGTGTGTATGTGTGTGTGTGTGTGCGTGTGTGTGTGTGTGCAAACGCGTGTGTATTTGTATGTATGTGTGTGTGTGTGTGTGTGTGTGTGTGTGTGTGTGTGTGTGTGTGTGTGTGTGTGTGTGTGTGTGTGTGTGTGTGTGCATGTGTGTGTGCACATGCGTGAGTATTTGTATGTATCTCTGTGTGTGTGCGCAAACACATTGGCTTTCAGGGCCCCCTTTAGCTTGATCGGAGTTACAGAGGGAACCCAGGGAAAGGTTATGATTGGCCACAGTGTCAAGCAGAATGAGAGGACCAGCTTTAGGTCTTCTTACACCTAGATATTTGCTTCCCTAGGGTCACACAGACTCAGACACATCGTGAAATGAGTGCTCACACCAACCAATGCGCACACGCTCAGACAAACACATAACGCACAACAGCGCACATGTAACATTCTCCTGAGTCTGCATCCTTGAGAAATGGAAAACATTATTCATTACTGACACAGGGAATAATAATGTGCTTTAGAATCCAAATAGCGCATGTACTTTGACTTGAATGGATATAGTTTGAATTGAGTTCAGAGCTTAGAATAAGGCCAGTTATCTAATTTATGGGAAATACATATATTCACTTGGAATCTCTATCCGTTTTCCACTCAAGCTCACTGTATGCCAGAATGGAAGCTGAATTCACAGCATACAAGATGAAACAGCAGCCTTACATGGCATCAAAACCATGTTTGACTTTCTTTGAATTCTAAATGGAAATGCATGTGATATCGCATCATTTCCCACGTTCAGCTTCACTGGTTTGAGGCACAAACTTAATATGTCCTATTATCCTATTTCATTTATTATAAACGTGAATATTTCCAAAGTTGCAACAACAACCAAAAAATCCGTAATGATGACAACTCTGGATTCTAACAAAAAGCTACTCAGATAAAAACCAGCATGCCATATTGGCTTTGGAAGTCAAAATGACTGCCAGTGGACAATGCAATAAGGAAAGTCTTTCTGACACCAAAGCTCAAATGTAAAACATGGACAAAACATTTGCAGCCCTGCAGCACATTAGGGAGAATATCTGGTCCCAATATTTCCCAAACTGGCTTCCTTCTCATTGAAGTCCTTCACTTTCACTCTGTATGCGCTTCACTCTCACACAATCCCTTGTTTCATGCCCCTGGCTCTCCTTAGCTTTCTTTCAATGTCAACAAAGAGAAATATGATTTCCTGTTTACACAAAAGACAGCCAGAAACGAAAGTGAGAACAGTGCTCTGTCCAGAAAAAAAGAATGTATGGCATCGATCTCCTCCCGCGTATATACTTGGAGTCATTTTACAAGCACTAGCCACATCAGGTGCTACAGTGGTAAAGGCCCAGCCGTCATATCTATGAAGGCTATGTGTGTGTGTGTGTGTGTGTGTGTGTGTGTGTGTGTGTGTGTGTGTGTGTGTGTGTGTGTGTGTGTGTGTGTGTGTGTGTGTGTGTGTGTGTGTGTGTGTGTGTGTGTGTGTGTGTGTGTGTGTGTGTGATTTTAAAGCTTTGATTTCTGGTCAGTTTAGTCTTTCGCTCATCACTTGTGCTGTGGTTCTTAATGACTGCTGGAGGTTCACAGTATGCCGTCTGCCTAGGAAAACAAGCTTTAGACTAACCAAGGCAGTGTGTTAACCTGCTGCACAGTGCTGTCTGCCACCAGCCCTCAGGCAAGGCTAATGAGAAACCATTAGATTAGAAAGGTATCCTGCTGTGCCACCTCTTTTTTTTTAAATAACCCTTTCGTTTGGGACCACGTCCGATGGCAAGGAACCAAAACACACATTTTGAAAGTTGTTTAACACGTAGCCAAACTCTCCTTTTTGAGGAGAGAAACCTTAAAATACACTGGGTGTTACAGTGTGAGTGAGCATGTGGGTACCGAACTTGCTTCTGCACATTGTGTTAGAAACTCAGACTTAACCAATTGAATTCAGTCTATAGGTCTCAACCTATCCTGTGCAATCAATAGGATTTCTAGCGAGCTACACACTAATGAGGAAGTTGCCTGTTACTAGGCCCCACATACAGGTCTCACCCTAGGAAAACTCTTTCCATTAATGCGCCCACGTCATGCTGTTCTGCTCACTTTGCCCCTCTCTCTCCCGCTGCTCACGCCGAGGGGAGTACAGGTAGACCAGTAAAACCAGTCACCCATCCCAGCGACAGTCCAGTGCAAGCCTGCAGACATGCTGCAGCCCCGTACAAATAACTCACTGTCTACAGAGGAGACCTTTTTTCCCCTCCTAAAAGTCTGAAAAGGAGCAGAGGGGAAGTTCTTTGGGAGTGTAGAGCATTTCTGGATCTTGTCCATCTCTATAACACGGGGATAGTATTTCATTGCACTTTACCTATTGAGGGAAAAGATACAAAAAAAAGGTTACTAAGGTATGCAGAAGGGGTTTGGTAGCTATGGAAAAGATGACACAAGCTATATATGCAACAGTATGTGTATGGAGGTGTGCATTGCTGTGTGTGTGTGTGTGTGTGTGTGAGTGTGTGTGTGTGTGTGTGTGTGTGTGTGTGTGTGTGTGTGTGTGTGTGCGTGTGTGTGAGCACAAATAGCTTTTATGCATATCTGTGTGCGTGTGTGTGTGCTAAGCTTATGCATGTGTGTTTGTGTGAAAGCGTACATTCATGAATGTGTATGTTGGATCAGGATGTCGAAGCTCTCCGTACACTGGCCTCTATAAGGTGCAGGTGTTTTGAGTCAGACCGTGGTTCCTAAGTCCTTACCCGAAGGGTTTTAAGAGACTGACATTCCTTTTAGACCTGTCCCTCTGCACTGCAGCTTCAGGGATATACAGTGTACTAACTTCACCTACTGCAGTCACCAACTCACAGACTTCTGTTCATGTACAGTTTACTCTCCAGAACTTTATTTCATTCCATTGCATGTATGTAGTTTTTCCCATAGCTGCAACTGTCATTGTGTCATCACAGGCCTTCCACAGCCTTTGCCGTTAAAAGCCAGACAGCATAACATGTACAGCACAATATTTCAACCACGTAGTCTACGTTTAAGCGTTTCAAATGTTTACTGTGCAAAAAGAGAAGAAAAGAGGTGAGGGTGGGGGTACAGACAGACAGACACAGGAGGAGGACATGGTTGTCTTCTCCGCAATGGTAATGTATGGCTGTTCCCTTGAGCACACAGGGCTTTGAGAGAACACAAATCACCAGCCTGCATCAACGCAAGCATACACACACACACACACACACACACACACACACACACACACACACAAGTAGCTACACAGACATGCATTCCAGCTTAAGCAAGTTTAAGAGTTTGAAACAACCCACATATGACTCACATGTGATATGAGTGAATGAGACTCAAGAAGGAAAGGGCGACAATTGCAATTTTCTCAAAGACAAACGTTATTGATGATATGTTTTATTTTGTATAGTTCATCTTAAGTTGTGGAGAGACTAAGAGGCTATCTAGCACCATGCAATAATATATGAGCAGCAAGAGAGAGTTGTAGAAGCTGTCAATGGTGTCCTAGAGTAACACAATCTCTCCACAGGGGTAGATCATTGCTGCCTTCATACAACCTGATTGTTTTAAAAGCAGCAAACAGCAGCAGAGATTAAAGCGATCAGGGCTGGATTTAGCCGACTGGCAGTTCTGCTATAAGTCAAATAGTATGCAGAATGATAGATTCAAACTGACAAGGGGGGATAAACTGAAGCTGCAGTGTAGAGTGCCCAAGATAAGATTTGGACTGCGGGTAAGCCATGCCTCTTTAAGAATGTATGCAAAGAATAAAAATGTCTGAGGATTAGTTTTTTTTTTTGCCTAAGAGACATATGAGTGATAAATGCCGGGTAAAGTATTGCTATCCAACTACAGTATATCAAGTCTCTCATGGTTTTGTTTTGGGAAACCTAGAAATGAGTGTACACATAATGCCAAAAGCAAAAGATTTAAGTGGGAGATTTAAGATTTAGTATAAACCTGTCCGTGGAGAAGCCTTCTTTTCACCCTGGGAAACTCGGTCATCAAAGGGCCTTCAACCATATATCTGTCCTGATAAAAATGATCTTTGCACGGTTGTAGATCACACCTTTAGACGTTCTGCACATGCACTCTGTTTGCCTTACTAGTTCAGACGTCCACTCCTGTGTCCAACAAATCAAGTTATGTAAATGCCACGATGCGGTGTGTGAGTGTAAGGGGTGTGAATGTAGGAACACAGAGCATATCCAGTGCTCGCATTTGTTTTATTGATAGAGACCCGAGGTGAAAATTCCATATTTCTTTTATTACATGTCGAATTGCTAAGAATGTGAGCTAAAACATCCCATATGGAGGCGGCTTTCATTTCTCTTTATATAAAGTGCTTTTGATTTATGAGCCCACAATGTCTTTTTCCTGCAAGAAATAAATTATGGAGGTGAATTCCAAAAAAAAAAAAAAAGAAGAAGAAAAAAAAGAGGTGGACAGAGAAAGAGACAGAGCGCGCAGGCAGGGAAAAGACTAGGAGAGTCCTCAAACCAAAGCGAGACCGATCTGCCAAGTTTGGAGTGCATATCGGCTCTCCGGGTTTTTATAAGATGGTATGAATATGTGGCTGTAAAAAAAACCCGGAACAACTCAGCTGTTTAACAGCTTTTTTGTTTATCTTTGGTCTGCTTAGCAGGGAGATTAATGAGGGAAGTGGGTTCATTAAACATTAAAACAATAAACTTGGTGAATTTTATCAGAGAACATAGTTCATGTTATGAAAACATGACGTCCAAGGTGTTCAGCCGATGCTCTTATCCAGAGCAGCTGAGTGCCGCCGTAGAGAGTAAGCATTGATTTGAACTACGGGCAACTCTGTGGCCACGCGTTGAAGGAACTTTGTACTAGACTTGCTATTTCTATTTATTATCCAACAGTTTGAAAACTAAAATAGAACCTTTTCTTTCATATATCCATTGCTTCTCTTCTTTTGCCCATGTTTTTACAGACCAGCGTCAATATTTGGACTTGTGTTTCCTATGATTGACACACACTCCTTAAACCTTGTGACATGTCAGAGCACATTAAAACAGCATTAGGGATAAAAGACATATGACAAAAAGTTGGTTGTGACTCAATAATATAATTTTTTTCCTATGCGTTGTTGTGCTTTGTCCTTTGACATTTAGCTCCCAAGATGACTCTATCCAGGCACATACAATGGCATATGGAATGTTTTATACCTTTGACAAAACAAAGAGAAAAGAGATCTTATCCAACAATATATCATCTGCTCCAGCTGCCCCCACTCTTAATCCACACTTACACACATCTTCCACCACTAAATGACTCGGTGACCTGACACCATGGATGACCGTATCCTCCTTTTGTTTCCATAGCATCCTGATGTAAACACAAAGTTCTTTTTTGGATCCCCTTGCTTCCAATAGCAGGTGTGTTTGATAATTAGAGGTGGGTCTTGCGGTTGTCAACTGTGGTCAGTATTTCTGAACCACACTAGCTAGCCCATGACAAGGTACACACCTAGCAGTTAACATGTACCCAATGAGTGCACACCTGGTACAAACACACACCTGCCCCTGCAGTCAGAGCTGTAGCAGCTCTAGCAAAAAGGAAACCCTAAGAACATACAATCCAAGTGCAAAATAAGCGAAAACAGAGATTGGGAGTTGTGCCCAAGAAATGTATGCCTCCTTTCACCTTCAATTCACCTTCACCCAAGGGTGTAATTTACATTTCAAATTTGAGGGAGACATGTGGGAACTACCCAAAACTCCACAATTATAGTCTGATCCGTGTTCATAACACACCGCCGCATATGCTATGTAACTCGTAGGCACTCAAACACAAATTAGTAGTATATAAACACAGTTTCCAAAAGACAGGGTTGTTGCACTTCACTTAACCTCCTGACCCTGGCACTGTATAGAGATTAGGGCAAAAAAAACTATTGCGCAGGGTGTAATGTGTTGAAAATTGTCGCACGTTTAAATTGGCCTCTCCGGTGTTGCAGATGAATAGAGATACAGTATAAGCTTTGACCAAATATATCAAATGTGTTAAAGTAATTGATTATGCTCATTGTATTTGTTTATTTTAAACAAAATAGAAAATCCTCCAGCCAAACAGCCTTCACTGACAGGATGCTGCGCGTAGGAGAATGACAGAATTGGTATCCAACTTCCTCTTTTCAGGCCCACGCACTTTCAACATGTCCAAATTCATGTCAACACAAATTGGTATGGTGCATACGGGCACTGGAAAACTATTTTACTTGAACCTTTTGGCCTTGCAGTCTTTAGTGAGAAACAAAGACAAGTGGTCAGCCTATTTAATGTTGAACACTTTTGACAAAATAACCACATTCTCTCCCCCCCCCCCTCCATTAACAGAGCCCCTCACCACTCTTCAGTAAGAGCATTCGTGGATGAAGTTCTGCTGAGGGGCCCTTCTTGATAATTCTGAGTGGTTTAGGAAATCCAAACAACCGAACATATTTTTCTCACCTATAGCCTATCCCAGGAAAATCAGACAGACATTTGCACTGGACCGGCACAGTGAAAATACAGCGTGGAATCCATGTCCAATGCATGCTGTATTTTCCTTCGGTGAAGAAAAATCCATAACATAACATTACAACCACACACAATATTCTTGTCACACTATACTTTTGCAAATTATACTGTTTTCACTGTAACATTATGAATTTTAACATGTTTTTGGCGATGGGGCTGTCTTTCCTAAGACAATTTAACTTTTGACTGTTGCTCTTTGAAAAAAACATTATGCACCAGGTGATCATCAGGTTTGTGCCTTTTGCAGCCATGCAGTTTCTCAGTGGTATCACAGATCTGATTGTTTAATGAAGCAGGGGTTTTGAGCGCTCGCAAACCACCCACATTGTTTACATCAGGGAGTTTGTTGAAAAAAAAGTATATAAACAGATGCTGGCCAAAATTACCTTTGTGACTCACCCTGTTGTTACTACCCTCAGTCCAAAAATACATAGTTTATCAGGATCAGGCCCATTTCTTCTGCATTAACACAATGGCGTAGGCATATGACTGCTGGTGAGACATGGGCTTGGCTGGTTTGAATGGTTTACAAAGGAACTATTTTATCAGATAAACAGCTCCAGGCCACAAAGCAGAGAGAGAGGCACTGCATAGAGCAGGAGCTCCATCCTGTGTTCTTTAACCATGGTGTTGACACCAGCAGTGAGAGTGGTTTGAAGATTTGATGGAATTGATATATCAGATTATACCTTTGCGTGCATAGCCTCAATTTAAGGTCCAGTAATGAGGGTAAAAAGACCCAGTAAGTAGGTTCACTAAGGGGTTAAGGAGAAAGTGTTCTATAGAATGGGGAATAAATAAGGTGCAGTGGTAAAGGGGGGAGTCATCTCTTTTCTTCCAGGACATCGGAAAAAAGCTTCTATACAAAACCACACGAGCAGATGTTGTGATTTGGACTCAGGCTGAACCAGGGAGGGGACCAGCTCACGAAAAAAAAAAAAAGTCAAGGTCACACAAGATTAGAGTGTGTATAATTTAAGCGTGTGTTATTTCTCGCAAAACTCATTTCTCAAAATATGACAGCAGTTCACGAGGATTACTACGATTCTCCACACTCAAGAAAGCACACATTAGCTGTGTCTTTGTGTCTCTCTTGTACACACTCCTTAAAACACAGACACACAGACACACACAAAGACACAGGCGCGCACACACACACACACACTTTCTGCTGCCTCACTTTTCATTCCTGCGCCTAACTTCACCTTCTTGTCCTCTCTCCGTTTTTTTTAGACAAATCAGATAGTTTCCTCTTTTACCGCTTCCAGTAATAATGACACACTGCAGGCTTATGAGATTACACAGCTCGTTAATAATACACTTTGTACACCCACTAATAAGCAATATGAATCACACAAACACTTATAAATCCACCCACAGAGGGACCATACACACACGCTATATGCCTCTAAACTATGAAGAGATCATAGTCAAGGGGATATTACAGCCCCGGATTATTTTTAATTACAACATGGCCTTTAACCGTGGAACTTCAACATGATACATACAATGAGAAACCCAATCAACTGGCTCCCCTAGGCTGACTTGTGGATCTTGAAAAACAAACAGACGGCGTCACAGCTCGGCTTTTGCCTGCACCGCAAAACACACGTCAGCGACCGACATTACCTCGATGTGATGTC
>NC_137211.1:14422902-14432902 GCF_949987685.1 Ammodytes marinus | reverse complement strand
TGCTTCGCAAAGGGGGCCCCTTCAACAGCATGGCTTTGGACAACAGCATCAATTTTGAACATCCTTTTATTTCAAAAGTACACAAACAGGACTGATATTGTTCAATAAGGCAAAGCTCAAATATTAACAACCACTCACGTCAGAGGACTCAAAATCTCATATAGTCACAGTTTATGGGTACCACTTGCAAATCATAAATAAAACTCTTTATTTTTTCATCATATATAGACTAGAACTTTTTTTTTTCTCATCATGAAAAAAAATCTTTAGACAAACATTTCATAACAACCCAGCCACATATGATCATCTTCATCTTCAGTATTATTATTATTATTTTATTATTTTTTTCAATAAATCCTCAGAATAATTACTGTCCATGAAAAGTCAGAGTGAGCCGGGGGGAAGGTGCACCTGTCTTTCTCCACCTGGGTGTTACGTGGCTCTAATGCCCAGTTCCAAGCCCAGCTAACAGACCCTGCGCCCACATAGCTGATACCTGAAAGGACTGAACATAGTGGTACGTGTGTGAGTGTCAGTGTGTGTTTTCTGGACCACTTGTGCATTTTTTTTAACCTATTATGTGCATTGTTGGCATCAATACAATGTTAGAAACTTTGTATCTCCCCCCAAAAAACCTCTCCGTGCAACTCTTGTGATATTGCTAAAGCACCTTAATGATCACTACTTAACAGCTGTAATAGCCATCAATTATCAATCCTTTCAAATAAGTGCCTTGTATAGGGAGGAGGTACCTGGGGAGGCTAAGGGGCTTTGTAGATGGTGAGTTGGAATTGGGCACAGTTTTTAGGAGGGGCAAGGAGTGTTTTTGTTTTTTCTTCTTTCCGTGGCATGGCTGCGGTTCTCTTGAATCCCGAGCCGTGCCGATCCAAGTCAAGTTCTGAATGTGGAGGCGTGGCCAGCTCTGGTCACCTAGGGAACAGTGCCATGACGAAGCAGAGCACTGTCGCAGCCAGAGATGGTGCCAGACCCGCGGCTCCTCCACACTCCATCGAGTTCTCCTAGAGAGGCAGATATGGAATGTTTTAATAAAATACAAAAGCAGAACTAGCAGGGGATATATCATGAAATAAATTGCTAAAGTAGAGAGCGATTGTGTGTGTGTGTGTGTGTGTGTGTGTGTGCATGCGTATGTGTGTGTTGGTGGAGAGAGTACCTCTGGGTGATAAGGGTGACAGGAATCTGGGCGCCTCCTGTCCTTTTGCATCTTGATTCTCTCGCACTTGAGCGATTCATTATGTGCAGCTGAAGTTAAGGCAACAACAGACAATGTGTACCCCCTCTGCAGGGTGTTTTCCTGCTGGAGTGTATTACTTGTTTATAATGGAAAGGATTGCATGTGTTTCTTTTTTTCTGAGTGCGCCATGGAAGCGAGTTCTTATGGATCCAGTGATCATTTTGCGCACAGCATGGTGTGCAAGAAGAGAAAAAAAGACAAAAAGAAAAGCAGACTCTGGGCAATGTTTGATGAGTTTTTCATCAGTCGCATAGCAACGGAATGGCCGGCTTTATGCTACAGTAAGCACTCCACAGCAAAATAAACAGTGGCGGATATGTATATACAGCGTGACTCTGCTGCAAAAAAAATGCCCAGAGAAAATGCACATTGTAGGAGAAGCCAGCCTCGAGAATGTGGTGGTGAGCTAAGTTCTTTTTAGTTTGACTGCACTCTGGGCTCGGTCTGCTATTGATCAGTATCCCATCACAGCGAGGGCTGTTGTGTAATGCAGTCCAAACACAGACACACAGACACACACACACACACACACACACACACATGTGCTGTGGAACACATCTCTAGTGGAGTGCTGTCTCAAAGCCTTGGCTTCAGATCCTGTTCCTCACGACGCTCTCATCTTTTTCATCCACTGTGAGGGGTTGAGGGCAAACGATGTCGCCAAGGCTTCCCCACAAATGAAAGCTCTCTAAGGTATCTACGTCGCGGTAACTTCAATGGACACAAACTGGCTATACAACTATAGTAGTGTGACCCTGGAAGTCGTGACTTGGAAGACAATGGACTTCTCCAATAAAAAAACATAATCAGGTAATACTGTAATTTTTCTCTGCGGTATGGGGGAACAGCCTGACTGGAAAGCCTTCAACGGAGGCCAGCTGCATTAGAGATTAAAGCTGCTCTTAAAAAACCCATTGGTTTATTCTATCATTAAGTCTTCTGAGTCAGTTTATTGCAAAATTCATCACCCATTAGAAAAATTGAGCTATTAGAATTATTATTAGATTTGTGGCTTGTTTAAAACTAGCCTTCCTGTCAAATGTAACTCTCTTGCTTTCAATTCACCATGGTGCCATTTCCCTTTTGGTTCAGGAGTACCCACTAGACACACTAGAATTGGCAAGTCTTTTTGAAGCCAAGTGAAGGATATACATGATTTCGATGGGGTCCATGGTGATTGGCTCGAACATGCTGCAGTCACACTTGTTGTCCACCACCACCATGAAGAGATTACTGCTGGGGATCTGCTGGATCACAAAGGACCTGCCAATCACAGCACAGACAGACGGAAAGAAAAGCAAAAAAGAAAAGATGAAGAGGAAGGAAGGAAACAGAGAGGGAGAAAGGGGAGAGGTGGATCGGCAAGTAGACACTGCGCATGGGTATGATGTCAATTTCCATGTGTCAGTGAGTGTGTGTGAGTGTGTGTGTGTGTGTGTGTGTGTGTGTGTGTGTGGGGGGGGGGGGGGGGGGTCGGATGTACTGGAGAGAGTCCACTGGATTCATGTCAAGAAGATGACTTGTCTCACCGCCAGCTGTCAATAAACACACAGAGACCTAGACAGACACACACCAACAGACACACACACACATCTCTAACTCACTCCATCCCCTCCTCCTCTTCTCTTTTGTCTTTGTTACATCCTATCCAGGGCGAGCACCAATGAAGTGTTGCCGAATATAAAACACTCCAACGGGAGACAAATGGGAACCACACGTTTGTGCTCGTGGCTTCCCATGGCGTATGTTTTACTGGCCTGAGAGATCGGGCCTTGTCTCGAACCTCCTGGCCAGTTATTTACGACTGTGGATAAGCTTTATGAAGAAGAGAAGGTCGTAAAGATGATCTCTTCTTTCTGTCACCTATTCTTTTCTTTATCTATAGCTTTGCTCCCGCCCTCTCTTCTCTCGCGGCCGGGTGATTTATCCAGTTCACCGCCAGCCATTTGTCAGAAACGCACGAGAACACGGCACACGCGTATGACCCGACTGAACACACACACACACACACACACACACACACACACACACACACACACAGAATCCACTTTGGTGTGCCGGAACTAAGACATCAAGGGAGAGACCTGGTGGATCGAAACAGGCCTAGTTTCTACAGGAATATCTCCATCATGACTAATTCAATACCATGACCAATTTAATCCGACCACAAACAGCCTCCAATCCCTGAGCATCACCAATCCACCGCACTCTTAACACAGTTATCCCACCGTGACCAACCAAACCCAACCAAACCAGCCCAGCAAATAGACCGAGCCCAGTCGTACTCAGGGTGAATTAGGATCTGCCCATGTTTAATAATCCGTGCTCACCCCTGCACAGCGCCGGGCCGGCCCAACTCAGCCCGCTGATAGAAAGCAGAACAAGTGTTCTCGGAGAAAAGACTTAAACACATCCTGACAGCACAGCTGCTGGCCTTGAACATACCCAGTGCTGGGAAAAGGGAGCAATACACCGCATACGAGTGCACACACAAACACACGTCGACACACACACACACACACACATGGATGTGTACAATCTGCGCAGACACACAGGAACAGACATTCAGACATGCTCTCGCTCCCAAACGCACAGACGGTTGAGATAGTGTCTTCTTGACATGGCCTCCTAGTGCCGTGGCTGCTTGTGATTTTGGCCGGTAGAGAAACAGACAACAAAGACATCCAATATGTTCCTCTGAGAAAAGATAGAATGGAGAAAAGAAGACAGCGAGGGAAAATAGAGACCCACAGAAAGAAAGAGAAGGCAGTAAAAGAGAATAAAATCAAGAGTTCGAACCACGTAAATTATAAAGCTGAGACACACAATGGAGTGTGTACATGTCATGTTCTCAAAGTTATGACACAATGTTTGACACTAGCTGAAGCTGATAAAAAATGAACACAGCTTAGCAACACTATTTGATCATAATGAAAACGTTATTGTAGCTTCCTGTGTCAGCCGTACAGAGGCACATTTTTGAGATTAGAGCTGACACAATAATACTTCAAAATACATTTTGCTTTACGCATGCCTTGCTTTTGATGCAGAACAGTAGCAACGTTTTTCTACCTTTCATGGTAAAATCATTGCGTGCTTAGTTTTGGCTGAATGCAATATTTTTGTGTGTTGTGAAGAAAATGTTCGCGTTACATAACTAACCATAACCATAACTGCATGCACTGTATGGTTTTCAGAAACAACTGTCGTCACAGTTGGGAAATTTTACCAGTAATTACTGTGCAATTTAAACATTATTAATTCGACAAGTTGAAATTGCTTTCTTTTCTAGCTTTTCCAGAGTAATGCTGTCAATTTAATTCCATTTCTCTCATTGCTTTTGTGGAAAATGTGCACCAGGATTCAAGTACCCTCTTCTTTAAGCCTTTTTACACATATTACGTGATTCCAATATACAGTATATACTCCGGGCTTTCAGCAGCTGTTGGTGTAAATTCAGGTAACATGTTTTTTTTTTAAAAGGTCCTGGTGGAACAGCATCAGCTATAATGTTTTTTAAAGTTAGATCTAAAAATAACCATAAATATAAGAAATAAAAGTAAAATTTAACAACCAACATTTGTGTATTAAAAAAAATTATGAAACGCACAATTGATATTCAGTGTCGATAATTACTTAATTATAAATGTTGTTTCCATTAAGAATATTTTACCAATGTCCTTTTTTCAAAAACTGTATCCGAAAACAAAACTGTAGCATTAAAATCTTTATTCAAGAAATAAAACTGGCCTTATGACTATGGGAGGGACAACATCATAATGTGTGCAATTATCTCAGCAATACCAATATTAATAGCCAGACCTGGGATACACAGAGACAGTTCTACTTGGAGAACATCTAACAGATGAAACCACGACTGACTGCAGTGCTGAAGAACTATAGAGCTCATTGCAACTTTGAACCTCTGCCTTTACGGGACATGGCTCGTCAGAGAAAGAAAAGGAGCCAGTGAAGTGGTGAATATATGGCCGCTGGTATCGCCGCTTGAACAGCCTCCTTGAAGTCATTCTCTGGTTAAAGACACGACACACTCTTTGTCCTAAATCTCGTGTTACAGTCTAGAAAGGCTGGCAATGCATTAGTGGAGGTTAAATCACCCTTTAGGGCCACCTAAATTAATATATCATTCCCAATATTTTATTCTTTCAGGAGGTAATGGACAGACACAAATACAGACATCACATACACACACACACACACACACACACACACACACACACACACACACACTCATAATACAGAGAGATTTAACAGGCAATAGCTTAGGGTATATATCCTAGAGCATAACGCACACACACGTGTCTCGATGAAAATATGAGCGAAAAAAGCCTCAGTCAGCCTGTAACGTGAAACAGATGTTTATCGGCAATATCCTCTACTACTAATATGAGCTGTAAAATTCCACCTAACCGAAATAAAAACTCCATTTTACTTTGTCAAATTCATTGTGCTTTAAAATGGATTTATTTGAAGGCGACATGTTGCTCAGAGCACACAGCCCTGATCGCTAATCCCAGCTATGGTGTCATCGTTGGAGATGAGGCCATTCTTCTCTGAAGCACGCTTCTGTGTGTGTGTGTGTGTGTGTGTGTGTGTGTGTGTGTGTGTGTGTGTGTGTGTGTGTGTGTGTGTGTGTGTGTGTGAGAGAGAGGATGCTTTGTGTGTGTGTGTGTGTGTGTGTGTGTGTGTGTGTGCAATATGTGTGTTCGGGGTCTGACTGCATTCCCAACCGCATTTTACTCCTAGCACCCAGGGCAGTGGTTACCCTGCTGACCTGGTGGGGCTGTACCAGCAGCGCACACACACACACACACACACACACACACACACACACACACCTACACACACACACACACACACACACACACACACACACACACACACACACACACACACACACACACACACGCACGCACGCAGGCACACACAGCTCCACAGCTGGGAGCAATGAAGAGCCCATTGGAGGGATCCAGAGAACACCCCACAATTGCCTGACAGAAAAGCCCAAATTGTTAATGGGGACCACACTCATTTTCCCATTTTTAAAGGAAGCCTTTTTTCCACCTCTCTCCCTCATCTCTAAATGCCTCGTATTTCAAACTGCCGCAGGAGAGAGAGAGGGGCTCGTCTGCGTGTGTGTGTGTGTGTGTGTGTGTCTCTGATGAATCGCCTGGATAAAAGTGTTTTCGGGAGACAACAAATGATTCAAATGTGTTTTTCATTATCAGGGATTATAGAGATAAAAGAAATATTTGGTCAAGATGAAAGTTAACAGGAGATTTCATTTTTCATTGTTAGCTTGCTTTCTGGCCCGGCTGATATCCAGGGTGTTTGATTTACCAGCAGACACATATGAAGGTCGGTGTCTGTCGCTGTTGTTGTTAATGTTTGTTTACACGTGATTGTGTGTCTCTCTTACTTGATGCAGCCGTCACAGTCGAGGTTTCCCGTGTTCTCTTTGATGGTTCTCTCCGAGATGAAGGCCGGATACTCTGTGTCACACGGTACCTGCATGCTGCGACCTATCCTCTGACCTGGAGGGAGAGAGAGAGAGAGAGGGAGAAAGAGAGAGAGAGAGAATTTAGTGAGGTGAGGTATTTAACATCTATTTCAAAGTCAAACGTATTTTTAAAACGGTTATGCAAATAGATTGTAAGCAAACACACCACATCCGTCCAAATATACAAGCTCTGAGAAGAAAGAAGCATTTCTAAACGAGAGCTGCCTCTTGTCCTGCTGTAGATACCTATGTACAGTGTAAATCTAGGCCAGCCATTTATGCAACATTGCTTGAACTCTTCTGCCACCCAGAGGTTTCTAACCACACTACAGGATGGAGAGATTGGAGATGGGAGGCAAAGACGTCAGTTAGGATGAATATTTTTCAAAGCCGAAACTGGGGCTAAAATTATTCAAAATTGGCATATTAAATACAAACAATAAAATATGTGTTTTTTGTGTGTGTCTGAATTCATATTTAACAGGGTGGCACATGATTTACAGTCAAATACACACAGATTTAAAAAGATGGTGGAATACGTCTGTGATTTGAATAGAGCAGTTTAATTACTGGGTGTCAGCAGTGCAGCATTACGATGTGAAAAAAATGTGTTTGTGTGGATGTGTGTATATGTGCGCACTTTGTACAAAAGCTATATGCATGTGAGAAACGCAGCCTACGTGTATAAACGTCTGGGATTAGTTTAGCTTGAGAGGCTGTGTAGATTGGGTTACGGGCGGCTAAATTGGGGTGTTTCAGCTGTGTGTCACAGGCCTGCGTCTCTATTGTAAAAAGATATAAAAAAAGTGCAACTAAGACCTGAGGCTAGCCAGCTGTGAAATTGTCTTGACTGCTTCCCAGCATCGCTTCTTTTCGGGATAAGAGGGTGCAAGGAAAGCATTCTATAGACTTTCATTTTGTGGTTCTTTCTTTCTTTCTTTCTTTCTTTCTTTCTTTCTTTCTTTCTTTCTTTCTTTCTTTCTTTCTTTCTTTCTTTCTTTCTTTCTTTCTTTCTTTCTTTCTTTCTCTCCCCTTATATTCACAGATGACATATTTTCATATTATTTGGCTTTGGCTAGAATGAATCCTACAACAGGACGCTGCTTAGTGTGAATATATTTTTAGAAAGGCAACACAGTGTTCAACACTCCATAAAGCATTTGGTGTTACAGCATTCATTGCTTGGCAGTAATCATTAAGGGGGCATGTTTGTGGAATAAAGTGAGACAGAAAAAGAAGGAAAGATACAAAAACAGAAATGAGAGAAAGAGAGATAAACTGAATGAAGAGAGAGACAGAGAGAGAGAGAGAGAGAGAGAGAGAGAGAGAGAGAGAGACAGAGAGAGAGAGACAGAGAGAGAGAGAGAGACAGAGAGAGAGGGAAAGAGAGAAGCCTGTTTTTCTCCAGATACAAAGCGGATATTGCTTTCCACCACTACAAATATGACACACATCCTTACAGATCATAAAACCATCAAGTATATCCCCCTCTGGACACACAAACAAATACAGATTTGTGTGCAGACAGATGGACACACACACACACACACACACACACACACACACACACACACACACAAACACACACACACACACACACACACACACACACACACACACACACACACACACACACACATTGAGGTCACTTGAGGTAATCTCATGTTCAGCCATTTTTACTTTTAGGTTTTGGATTGCGCCTCTTTATACTGTTTTTCCAGTGGTCACACTGACTCAGACCGAGAGGAAATGGAGGGGAGATGGCGTATATGTAGACAGGAGGTCAGCGCTGAGGACACGGCTTGTTTTTTCTGTACGCAATGAACTTTGTTCAAAGTGAACTCAGGAATTATTATGGAGAAACTGTGAACGTTTTCATGTTCGGAATACATTATCATTTTAGAATTAAAAATAGAAATCTAAAAAAGAAAATGGCATCTTGATCATCTTTTTAAAAGATGTTAATGACTTCATGGGCAGTTGTAAAATTGAAGAATTACTTTATTTCCTTTCTATTCTTTGTCAGACAGGAAATGTAACTGCAAAAGCTATTATGAGAAATGTCTTTTTTTTTTTAGAAACTGGAAAAATAGGGCTGTCATTTGTTACTGCACAGTTATGTTTGAGAGTCTTGAGATGAACTGTAGGCATCAAGTTAAAAAATATAAGTTTACTTCAGTATAATAGTTAGTGTGTGGTAACTTAGATATCTAGAACTGTGTCCACATTGCTCTAAATGATAGGACTTGAAATAAGAACACTCCCACTGTAGAAGCAGATTGTTTTTATCTATCTTTTCTGTTTGCTCTGTCTTTCCTATTATATCTTCCATTTATTTTGTTAAAGAAAAACATCATCTGTTCCTGGCACTGGAAAGTCAATGTATCATAAAAAAAATACATTACTTATATTAATTAAAACACATAGGCCAATCAAAAACTTGTATCTCGCTTCCAGCAAAAATCCGTTTTTTTAATTTGAGAAAACACTATTTGCAAAAACAGAATCAAAATGCATACCGGTGTAAAACAATTTGCTGTTAAAAGTGAAAACAGCTGTTTTGTACAGGTGTGCATTATGAATAATAATCCTGTGTCTTTTTCTAAATGAATGATACTTATTTAACTGAGATTCTTCTTGGGAATGAAAATTGTATAGCACTTTACGCATCCATTGTGTCTATTTTCAACCTTAGCAACCATTCAAAATAAAATATTATGAGCCATTTGATCAGAATGCACTTAACCTTGTATATAAGGAATGTACACAAACAATGTCTCTTTTGAATGTATGCTATTATTACAATTTCGGTAGAAAGCTGTATAATTTTGTCTGGGTGTGTGTGCGTGGGTGAGTTTGCTTTACAAAGAGAGAGAGAACAAGCAGATGGCCAAAGAGAAGCCCTTCTTACCTTTGGCTGTGAGGTCCGAATACCACCAGCTGTACAAGTTAAACTCCAGCATGAATCTAGATATGGAGAACACATTGATCATAACGATAGGGACTCCAACACATGCTCACATACAACATACTGTAACACTCTGTACTGCATTCCGACTGCATTAACCACACCATAAAAGCTTCTCAAGGATTAGAGGATTGGTTGGCTTCATAGAAGATCATCAATTTTAGCTTTAAAAGCAATCACAGCGCAGGCATGAATGGCTAAATAGTTTATTCTAGATGCGATTATATTATATTCATATGCTTTCTTAGTTGTCGTA
>NC_137211.1:14340402-14417902 GCF_949987685.1 Ammodytes marinus | reverse complement strand
AATTCAGGATTTAGTGAGCTGATCAATTAGATTTGTTCCTAGAAATAAACACTGAGGTCACGAAAATCCGCATGTAATGTTTCATTTGCAAATCAATGTACAGTGCAAGCCAGTTCATTTGTGAGCTTAAAAGTATGAAAAGGATGGAAAGATAGATAAAGACAATTTTATTTGTGTGAAAATTAAAATTTGCGGACCTGGGCCACTTTTGCCTGCAGTCTGTACGCAGCCTTTTGTGTGTGGATGGGTTAGGGTCTTACCAGTGTATAGTCCTCTGCAACTAGAACAAAGCCGTTGTTGTCAATGAGGTAGCAGTTAATGTTCTGTTGAGTAGGAAAAAAGAAAAGCGTTAAAGCAGCGGAAGACGTTAAAGTGACAACATTGTGAATGGAATGAATGAATCATGCAGAAAGGAAGGAAGGAAGGCTGACAGACCTCATCGTCACAGCTTATGGAGCATTTCCCATCTAGAGCTGCACACTGTAAGACCAAAAAAAGGAGATATATCTGTCTATGTATCTGGGTGTCACAACAAATATGTAGGCTGGTCTTTCATCCGAGAACATTGATTCCTTTTGTCAGCTGTAAACCTTTACTGTCTTCTTAAATCCTTTTCAAACAGACGGATGGAATCAAACAGACTGATGACCTTAATGTGTTAAAAGCTCTGCCAAAAAATTCAAAGTACTTTCACGAGTCCTTAGGTCAATAAGTGTTTTCAACATGCAGTGACATATCGAGTTATTGTTCAAGTAACAGAATATCATCACCATAACACATTCATAACCAAATGGTGATGGATTTTTAAAATGTGCATTCTTTTCTTTGCCTTTTATACATGCAGGATGTTTGTTTATGCTTGTGTACTGTATACCTGTCTGCTGGCTGTCCAGAACTTCTTCTGAAAGAACTCCAGTTTCATCTGGATGCCCACAGCTGAAAGAGAAGACGACACAGTCAGTGAGACCCTAGTAGCAGAGGCACATGTGTTGGTTATGTGTGTTGAAGTGCAAGTGCTGTGATCTGTATCACAACAGAAGTCATCCTACAGGCAACCGAGACAACACTCATACACACAGACAGTCAAAGTGCATCTTTCGTGAACCCCAACAGAGGGCAAAAACACTTTTGTTGCAATAAACTCTGGGCCAAAAGGACAATTATAGCCTACGTCAGGCATGTGTCAGCTTATTTCTCTTGCAGGCTAAATGTGTGTGTGTGTGTGTGTGTGTGTGTGTGTGTGTGTGTGTACACGTGTTCAGAGACGCCACTTACCACACTCAAAATACTGTTTCATACTATTCTAAACCAGACTTCTCTCCCTGTGCTCACATTACTCAGTGTGCCTCTCTGTTGATATCCCACCAGGATATTCCAGAGATGGTGTACGGAGCTGTTCTTACTACCATAAGCCTCATCTCAGCAGGTCTCCAAATGCACAGATCTGACTAGAACTTATTTCCTAGAAGAAGAAAAAAATTAACAGTCGCTGACATTACAGTAAATGTATCAGCTCTTTCAGGGGTTGGCTCAGGAAAGATTGACACATTTACCGCAGGCTCCCCTCCTCCTCTCCCTCTACCCCCTGCTACTAAGACTCAGAGGACCCTTGCTTTCTCTCGGTGGGTGCTTGTCAGGACTTTTGGGTATTTCCAAACTCACTGTATCAAGCTGATATGGGCCTACCATTGGATAGAGGGTTTATAATTAAAGAAATCCAATGCAATTTGCTGTTTTTATATGTCAGCGGTGTGAAGGTATTTCACAATAAATGAAGGACAATCCAAGAGGAATGAATGCAAGGTGTGTAATATGTTCAAGGGCCAGAAACACCACACACTTTATTATAAAAAAGAACTGGGCAAAACTGCCTTCAGACTGCAACAAAGTCAAGTAAATCACGATGAAAGTCATGGAATTATGTGTTTTCCGTAACCAATTCTAGCTGAAAACATTTTTTACTTTTTAAGTACCATGTTTCGACCCTTAAAAAAGGCATTTCAACCCTGGCTTTACATCGCCAAAAACACCTATGTCCTTTTCAAACGGGGAGGCCCACAGCTGTACAAGTAAATTCAATTAGCAGAAATTACTCATTTTGCAAATTGTAAATTCATAATTTATGGGATTTGGGAGGAGGTATTTGACAATGTATGCACACATCACAGATATATTGAAGTGCATAAGTGAATAATGAGCTTTAAGAAAAAGAGAAAAAGATGTAATCACGGCTGTGATATCAGAACAGTGGTATCAAGACATCCTAATCACTGCAGTCAGTGTAATCTTACTTCATGATAAATAATTAAATGATAAATAATATCATTTTCAATAAATAACATTCATATATTCCACACATGTTGATATGCATTTGACATGAAACTTGAAAACTACATAATAGTATTCATAAAATATATATTGACACTGGTTTACAGCCTAGTGTGTTCCGAAAGAAAAAATTAAAAGAAAAATTATTGTTTTGTAAAAGCTAAAAGCAGTGGTTTCAAAGTTTAAAAAAAAATCACGAAAGCTGAACTTAACACGTAAGTAGAACCTAACCAGTCAAACATATTCCACTGGTTTAGCATTTCTTTTAGTGTGATGGTGTGTTTGCATGATTGTTAAAGTGTAGTAGGCTGCTGCTGCTGCTGCTGCTGCTGCTGCGGCCTGTTTTAGCCCTTTGCCCAGAGAAACAGGTGCAGATTATCCCGTCATAAGCTTTGCCAGATCCTTTCAGCAGCCCTCCATGTCTACACCCACATGGAAAACCCCAGGAGGAGAGAGGCTAATTTAAGATGATGGGTAACAGCAATGGAAACACACATGGTAGAAAACCCGCGAGAACCTAGATCATTAAGCCAATAAGAAATACGGGATCATCTTAAAGAAGCTGGAAAAACAAAGGAAATAGTGACGGAGACTGGAAAAAAGATGAGGAGATACAATTAATAATCATTTAAAAAGACACATTTGAAATATGTAATTGTCCATCAAATGAATAAAACAATGTTTAAAATATAATTTAATCTATGGATTGTATCTGTTCAGTAAGGACAATAATTCCTGGAAACATAACTCCAATACAGTACACGGGTTCTGTATAAATTGTCTTAGGGTTAAAAGTGAACTGATTTAGGCTGTTACCTGAAAGTCAGCTCAGAACAGAGAGACAAAAGCTAAAATCTCTCTCACTTATTCTCGGGGTATTTTCAGTACGATATGTCGTAACATTTAATTTCCTTAAACTTGGGGCACTTCATGCTCTGAGCTGCAGGTTTATGAATCCAAAGATGAAAAAACATTAAAAAAAATCCTTGCCAAATCCAACCCATCACCGATCTCTTATCAGCACAATCCCAGGCATGGGGAGATGACAACCTGTGTAAATCCTGCAGCTATTTAGGGATTATAATACGGATCGCATAAACGTTTACATCCATCAGTGCAAGGGGGCGTCCGAGTGTGTGTTTTTACACTCCGTGTGTTGGTGTACGGACTGAAGCAAGGGCAAACAAAAGTGTGTTGTGTATATGCCTTTCAATTCGAGTGTGTGTATGCAACAATTTGTCAAAACAACACCTCTAGGACAGGCATACATTTACATACAGTACATGTCACCAACACACAGAGATGTAGTGTTTTGAACAATGTGATGGTACATTCCACGGTAGCTAGCTGCACAGTGCAGGGGCGGATCATGTCAAGATGCTGAGCAACATTCAGAGGACGAGCAGAAGAGGAGGCTGTTGTTAAGGATAACAGCACTAAATCAGTCAGTTCATTAGTATTCGATATGGTTGAATTTTTTTTTTTTTGATTTTAGCCAAATCTCAATTTATTCTCTCCATAGGAGTGAAAAATCATGCTTAAATACCGAAAACCATTATTGTAGTTTGACTTTAAAGCCTTTAAGCCACATGTACTAAATGCACCACAGGAGATGCACATGGTGATAGAATATGTTAGAGTAGGAATAGCAGGGCATGTTTCCTCCATTTTATTATTTTGTAACTGGATGCTTAACCGTGTCAGACATTGTGGTACCAACACAACAGAGTGTCTGTACAATTTAACCACATGGGCTTTTAGCACATACAAAGGTGTCATCACACATTTGAGGATGCTTTTGCCTATACGCAGGGGCACGTGGCCACTCTGTTGTGCATGTGCACTTACATAGGCAAATTAGTGTGCATGCAAGTGTGTGTGTGTGTGCGTGTGTGTGTGTGTGTGTGCGTGCATGCGTGCGTGCTTGGCCCCTGTTTATGCATACATTTTTTTAAAGCCTCTTTGTGTTGCATTAAATGCTCAAGGCTGATATATTCACACCATTACCATCATAAATGTTATAAATATAAGCTGGTGAAACATATCGACTTCGGTTTTCGAACGAAACTAAAATAATTGCCATGCCCTTCTGCAAAATATATTATACAAAAATGGATGGACAGGAGGGCAAAGATAAGCGAGGGAATTATGAGCCAAGGTCAGCTTGTAAGCTTAATCATATCCATAGTTAAAAATGATTTCATCATTAATCTCTTTATGTCTCCACCTTTCTCCTTCAAGCGACCCATGAGCTCAAATACGCTTTCCTTTACACGCAAAAAACATGTACAATTACTGCAACAGCTTAATATCCAGCTGTGTGTATATGTGTGTTTGTGTGTGTGTGTGTGGGTGTGTGTGTGTGTGTGTGTGAAGGTCTGTGTGTGTGTGAATGTCTGTGTGTGCGTGTGTACATGTGCATTCGTGCGTTCTGTGTTGCTGTGCTGGGGGCGTGTTCTGCCAGCCCTCATGGCTCATGCATAATATCATCAGAGCATGCCACTGCAACGGGCATCCTCTGACCGTGTTCACTGTGTGTTCAAGTGTTGGGAGTATTTGTGTAGACGCAACTCACTCCACATCTAAATATATCTTCTTCAACTCAAGCCAGGGCAATCAGATGTAACGTGAATGTCAGCATATGTGTGTGCGTGCTCTGATTTAGGAGGCACAGCTGTCCACTGGGAGATGACACACCGTCACAGTCACCAATACAACTGGGGACAGGGAGAGCAAGCAAAACAGAAAGAGAGGGAGAGAAAGAGAGCGAGAGAGATATATATATATATATATATAGAGAGAGAGAGAGAGAGAGAGAGAAACTCGCACACATACAGAGGTCAGAGTGTTGATTTGAATTTTGCAGGACAAAATAAAGCCAAGCTAGAGCAAAGAAGAAAAAAAAATTGGAACGAAGGCAAACAAACAGCGTGAGGAAAAACACAGGAGACAGAATGTGAGGTTAAGAGTCAGAGAGGGAGCTACGTTGAGAGATATAGAGCGAGAGAGATATAGAGCGAGATATAGAGCGAGAGAGACAGGGAGAGAGAGGGAGAGAGAGAGAGAGCGAGAGAGAGAGAAAGAGAGAGAGAGCTCCCTAGTTCCAGTGATTCCCAGACTGGCTGGCTGGCTGGCAGTAAGCATTGCGCTCTGATCTGCCCGCTCTGATGGGGTTTCATGCCTATGGAGAAAGCTTTGGGGATCCTGAGGGCAACACAGGTTTCAGCCGCTGATCTGGGCCTCTCTCATTCACAACCTATTGACCATACCGGCCTACAAAAGGTCAGAGCCGGGACAACAAGTCTCAACCTTATTGATGGTTAATGGATCGTCATCCAATGACAGCCATTAGAATCCAAAAAGGGAGCTAAAAGAAGATCTAATGCAAGCGGTCCAAGGAAGAGTGGCAGACATGAGAGGTAGGAGCTTCATCACTGAAGGGAGAATATCAACATGAATGCATATGAGTATATACTGTATGTGTATGTGCACGGCTAAGTGGGCTGCCATCAGCTATGTATACAATGTATGTTGTGTAAACTGTTGCATAACTGAGTGATGATAAAGCATGGACGGCATGTAACCGAGTGTAACACCTCCTTAAATAAAAACAGTCAACTGTCCGCTTTACATTCACACTTACACATTTACACCTGTACGTTAGCGTTGCTTTCGAGTGTTTAACTTGAGCAAATTGGTATTGACGTTGGCGGTACATTTAAAGTGGTACATGCCGTGGGATGTGTGTGCATGTCATTACGAGCTACTCTGTGTGTACTTTGGGCTGGAGGGACATATCAGAGCAAAGAGCCGTCCTCCTGGGTTGACCTCATTCCAGAGCTGCTGTTACAACGCTCCACTGAGTCGATGCTGCTTATGTGTGTCCACCTAAGCATTGTATGTATACAATTTATATATACTAGTACCAGTTTGTTTACGAGGAAGTGCACACATGTGTAAGAACATGTGATGGGATGCCTTCTTGCACCCACGCACACACACGCACGTGCACCAAACACACACACACACACACTCTCATGTCAATAACATAAATGTAATTAACACAGGGCTTTGCTCTACAGTGCGCTAAATCTGAACCCTCTTCTTAGTAAGCAACACGAGAACAAAACATAAGCAACGTCATAACCTGGGAGCACCTCAGCCTGGATATTTCTAAACCTGATCAGCACAGTCATTTGAAATAAGTCCAAAAGTCAGGCAAGGACCAAATGATTATTACATGCTTGTAAATGGGACACTGTAACTCTAACTAGTATAATAGTTACAATCGTGTTAATTCAAAGAATAGGGAATCTGGTAAACGGATGAATGCTAAATAGTAGTTGTGTGAGTTGATTGTTGTGTGACCACAACATTTTAAACAATGAGGTTGTGCTGTCATATTCAAATCAACAATCTCCATTCTGGAAGTAGGTATCAGTGATAATTACAGTCTCCCAGCTGCCTCATCACAAAGGCATACTTTAGGAAAATATTCTAACGGGAGATTCTGCCATAAATCCCATTTGAGAAAGATATTTAACGTTCCCAATTAGGAAAACGGCTGTTGAACTGCTCGGGCGTTTCATTTGAGCTGTTAGGCCTATGGAGAAAAACCCATTGCAGCTCATCTATCTGCTCAGTAGCTATGCCTGTAAACTTGTGAGCTAGTAACATGCCGAAGCTTGAGTCTGAGATTCATTTCACTGGGCCTCGAGCTGGTCCAGCAAAATGCTATAAATAAATACTGCTGTAATGTTCCACAAGAAATGGACATGTGGAGTCATCTCCAAGACACCCAATATATGCCGTGTATGGATTTCTGTGTAGGCAGAGTGTGGGTGAAGGGTTAAGAAGCAAGGGCCCCTGTCTATTGAGGGCTGTGGGAAGTAGGAGTTGGCATATTAGTAATACTTTAAGTTTACTTTCTTGTTTACAAGACAAAGTGCAGTACTATATGAGGAAAAACAAAATGCATTCTCTCTATCTTCTATCTTCTAAAGACAAACATACTTATAAGGATACTTCATATATTTTTGCCCAACCAAATATCAACATCGGTATGTAACATTTCCCCACTTAAGTGTCTGATAAAGGCCTGCAGTTACTTTATCTCACTTGGTGAGAATGCATGCAATAATGTGAAAGTGGTCCAGTTTAAAAAATATATAAAATCTATATATTTCATATTTAACTGCATCCTTTAAGACATCTAATCCAATATGATGTGGCCCTTTGTCTCCACAGTGGTACTGGTGTGTGCCCTCCTCCCCCTCCTGTCTTTGTCACACGCCTCCTGTCCAAAGGAGTGCAGCTGCAACAGCAACACCAGAGTAGTGGACTGCCGGGGTCGGGGCCTTTACGACGTCCCTCGGCGACTGCATCCAGACACCCAAGAACTCTATCTCCAAGACAACCGGATCAGGGGGCTGGGATCCATGGCTTTTCGAGAAATACCCCTGGTCCGCATCCTCGACCTATCAAACAACTCCATCACGTCCGTGTCACCCACTGCTCTCCTGGGCCTCAGAACTCTACAGCGCTTCAGCCTGGCCTTCAACAGCCTGAGAGAGCTCGACAAGCGGTTGTTTGGACCCATTCGCTCGCTCTCACACCTTGACCTCTCGCACAACAGGTTAAAACAAACAAAAACTGAAACAGAAACAAAATGGTGTCTGATTCAATGAATGAATTAATCAAAATGATAAATCACCACATAACCGATTGTAACTTTTTGTTTGTTGTTTTTTCTTTGCCATGTCTCCGTCCGTTCAGCCTGTGGGGTGTGTCTGGAGCCCTGGGGGACAATTTGAAGAACCTCAGTCACCTGGGGCTCGGGCACAACAGGATAACACGATTGGACCGCTCCCTGTTGGAGGCCCTGACCCACCTGGACAGCCTCACACTGCGTGGCAACCCCTGGAGGTGTGACTGCCAGATTCTAGGCCTTAAACTCTGGCTGGAGGGCTACCTCTTTAAAGGTTAGGCCACATTCATCTGTCTCAATGCCTCGCCTGCTGCTGGGTATTAAATTATTGAAATATTACATTATGGTAATAATTATGACCCTTTTTATACAAGTAAGTATCCTCAAAGTACATTTGTACTTGAAGTATGACTGGCTGTGTCCATTTTACACAATGAGATGCATGTGAGCCTCTTTTGGGGATTAAAAATAACCTGACCCCACATTAATGTAATGTGTATTGGTTTTGTCCTTGGAGAGATTGACAGAGTGGAGTTAAGACCAGGCTAAAAGGTATTTCCATTTATTAAAGATGGTGAAATGAGTGTGTGTGTGTGTGTGTGTGTGTGTGTGTGTGTGTGTGTCTGTGTGTGTGTGTGTGTGTGTGTGTGTGTGTGTGTGTGTCTGTCTGTCTGTCTCATGTTGTCATGTGTGCAGCTGTGGAAGGAATGTAGGTGGTTTTGTCTTTTATATTAATATTACAATCTGTTGAGTACTGTGTTTTGGTAGGTGACCCCTTGAATGTCAGACCTATATGGGATTATGCTATGGTGATGATTTAACAGCATTTACATAGAATCTTTGTTGTAACTGTTGGTTCACTGACATTATATACAGCTATGGCTTGGATGTCTACAGTCAGAGGTAGAGAGAGATTGTATATGGTTGATTAGATTTACATTGCCAGCTACATTTGTCTTCCTAGCTAGATCAACCCCAGCATGTATTATGTAACAAAATACCCACTGTACAGTGAGGGCTAGGCTTGCTTGGAGTTGGCTGGCCCGCCTACATGCCTATGTTACCCTGCCACAGCTTTCGTCTTCAAGGCTGAGAATTCTAATTACTGCAAAACAGAACAATGGACTCAGATACAAGGATGTGTGCCTAATAGAAAGCCAGTGTTTAGTCAGGCAGGCAGAAAGGAAGTGTGTGACGGAGCACACTCCACACGAATACCAAGAGAGAAGAATAATAAAGAGCTTAAACGGGACAAACAGAGGGCAGCTGATAAAAGTCCCAACTCAACGTTTTCTCCAACCGACTCATTCCGCTCCAGTTATCGAGCTGTTAATCTAATCACGCTTGCTAATTCAACCCCATTAAAGTAAGCCATTACACCCTAGATTAATAAATATATCAAGTAATGGGCTGGTGCATAATGATGATTATGATTGTGTCCTCCTGAGTAGTAAGCTGTTAAAAAGGAAATGGCCAATTAACAGCAGGCTATGTGTTTCTATTACAACACACCATGCGACTGATCCATGCCACCCCATTCCTTCCTGTCCCTAGTCATCTCCCCTGATGTAACTGTGTACCTCTGATCCCAGGTGGAGTGGTGGACGAGGCACTCTGTTCCCAGCCAGAAGAAATGAAGGATAAAGACCTGCAGAAGGTCCCTTACCAGCTCTTCCATAACTGCATGGCCACGAGCTACCATTACCTGTTCGCCAACATACACCACCTGGAGTCCGAGAAGCTAATGCGAGGCCACACCCACGGCAACCACGCCCATCCGTCTAGCCACACTCTCCATGTTCCCATGGCGATGGGGGAGGGTTACGGTGGCGGGGGAGAAGGAGGAGGAGGAGGGGGTCTGCCAGAGTGTGAACCTAAGCAGAGGCCTCGGCCCGTCAACCTGCGCCATGCCATCGCCACAGTCATCATCACCGGTGTAGTGTGTGGGATCGTGCTTGTGTTGATGCTGATTGCAGCAGTGTATGGCTGCGCCTACGCTGCCATCATGGCCAAATATCAGCGGGAGCTAAAGAAGAACGAGGAGTTGGCGGCAGGGAAGAAGGCAGTACAGGCTAAAGCAGATGAGAAGGAAACACTGGAGAATGCCATCGCCTAGGACATGATCAAATGAACCCTGGACTTGAAAACCTGGGCCTAAACCCTTTAACCTAAATCGTCTCTGGATGCCATGTGTGTGTGCTGGTGCAATGCATGTGTGTATGTGGGGAAAACAAGAAGAGAGTGAGAGTCTTTACAGTATGTGTACACTTGCGTGTATGTTCATCTCCTTTCTGAGATCCTGGGTAGCTTCATTCTCCACAGGTGTTTGACTATGCACTGATGAGAAGAGTATATTTTCATGTATGCGGGTTCGAGGGTCAGGCCAAAGAATCCAAAAGGAATCTATTCCATTTTGTGTGAAAGATGCATATCACAAATATGAACAACATCTCTATATATTTATAATTGTGTATTTGTAGGTATAATAGTAAAGTTCTGGTATTTAAAGAAAATAGATTTCAGAGTTTGGTTGTTGTTCATCATTTCGAGTCAACTTTTGAGGTAATTTTTTTAAACTACTAATAGGCAGCTGCTCTAAGTAAAGTTCTATTTTAGGATGTTTCATTGATGTGAGAGTATGAGATCGAGAATGAGTGTTTGTGTCAGTGTTTTCATTTGTGTTTGAGTGTGTGTACGTGTGTGTGTGTGTGTGTGTAGGGAGATGTATTCTGTATGCATTTATTTATAAAGAATTTAAGAGCCTGTGCCTAATAACATGATATAGTTTTCAGAATGAAATATGTTTTCTCAAAGGATATTTTTCTGATGGCAGTGAGGATGGGAAATTCAGTGAAGCAATAATGAAACAAACGAAAAACAATTTCCAAAAACCTGGACTCAGCCTTGTGGTTTTTCTCTGACTTAACGGGTTCATAAGTCAAATGGATCATCCTGCTACACACGGTCACACCGACGCATACAAACGCATTATCAGACCTACTGTTTTTGAGATCAGATAAGTCCTGTTTTTTTATGCTGGTCAAACAATGGTAGTCATGTCCTTTGGTATGTATACGGTATTATATAAAATAAAAAGGAAACATTTGACCTCATGACTGTATGTATACTATCCTTAAAGGGAGAAGGTATCTTTACAAGAGGGGTATTTGGAGAAAAGAAAAGTCCAGTCTGCAATGAATTCTTATTAAGTATAACTCTTCAACTCTCTCCACTTGTTTATGTATACCATACTGTAAAGGAAATCGTACCATTTACAGCAAACAAGGCATGCTTGATGTTCAAAATTAAACAGTACTCAATTTAATATTCAATTCTGGGAAACCAGGTCAGATATTGTAGATTAATGTCACAGATGGTAAATCCAAAAATGTAAAATAACCCTAATTGAAAGTGTTACAGTGGTAATATTGAAATGAGACATTGTCTGGATGTTTGCCCCTCTTCATTTAATTTGTTGCTGGTACTGTAACATCTTTATTTTTCAATGTGTTTATTGATTGACTAATTACATTTGTGTTATGTCAATTAAGGTGACAAGAGAAATTGGTGCACACACGCGCGCACACACACACACACACACACACACACACACACACACACACACACACACACACACACACACACACACACACACACACACACACACACACACACATTTACACGGTAATACTGTGTAACTTGCTATTTTTGACGTATGCATTTGAATCTATGTTCATGTCAATCACACTATTTCTACCTTACAGAATAGGATAGTTCACATTTGTCTTTTGTTCAGATTTTGGACTTGACTCCTACTATAACAAAGGAATTCTGAAGTATTACATAATCCAATATCATATGAATGCTAAATCGGATTACTATCTCTTAAAATTGAATTTCTTGGAATATTAATATTTATATGTGGAATGTCATAGAGAGGATATTCAGGCAATGTTGTTAGATAATACATGTACATTACAAACATCCATAATTATTGTTCATAACGAAGCCATCTGCAGTCATTTTTAACTTCCTTGTTGCAGTGTGGAGGCTCGTGAATGTGCACAGATGCCTTGGGTCTTAACGCCTGACCTGAGTTTCATGCCTCAGTATTTATTACACAGACTCACTGCACGTGGCTTGGGATGTGACCACAAGCACTGACACACACACACACACGCACACTGCTGGCACACACACGTGCGTGTAAGTACACACGCGCTAACATTGTGACTCAAGAGATGTCTGCAGGGCCTGTGGTGTGTGATGTCATCGGCCTGTCCGGTTAAGTTAGTGTATTAGCGTATTCACAAGTCTACAACTCAGTGGAGCGTGGGGCAGTGAAAACTGGCCCTAACCGGCCCACGCTGAATTTGCATTCTTGCCTCCCCTCCCATCTGACTCTCTTATATAAAATGATCCTTAGAGACATCCCCCTGATCTGACAAGCATGATAGTTATTACTGTACATCAGCAGCCGATGAAACAATAGAGTATTCATGAGTGCTTTTTGACTGATTAGTCATTTGAGTGCTGCTATAACAGGATTTGAGAGGGTGATATTATCTTATAACAATAGTGACTAAGTCAATAGGGTCAAACAAGTATACTGTGGGCTGCTTGTGAGGCGGTCTGTTAGAACATCTGATGCATACTCTGTGTGCATGTGTGCAGTGGCACCGCACAGACTCTCCCATCTCTGTCCTTCTGCTTCAATGGTTTCCCTCAGGCCAAGAGTACCCACAATGCACTGCTTTCATGTCAACGCATTCAGGCACCGTGAAATAATTTTTCTCCCTTCCCTTGCCCTTTTTATTCCTCCTCTTATTTTATCACTGCATTCGCCAACAGATTTTCCCCTTTCCCCTCTCTTCAGTTTGTTCTTTCTTTTCCGCTGTCCCGATATGTTTCTGTGATTCCTCTTCTGGCGTTAGTGGCCCTCATCTGTTGACAGGGCAACTTACATCGATAATCCCCCGGAGACCTTTTTTTAATATGAGGCAAAAGCTGTAGTCCACATTGGTCCTTGGCACATATTACGGTGCGGAGGAAAGGATTGCAATACTCCACATAATGTTCACTGTATTTGAATAGAATCATTTGCAAATTAAAGACAGTTGTCCTGTGTGCTCACTACAGCTGTGCTATGCCTGCAGAGAGATAGATATAGAGGAAGATGGAGACACTAACTATGAGAACGGCTGCCTGATAAAAAGCCTTGAGCCGCACACACATTGTCTACCTTTCTGCTTACTATCTGCTTTGTATGTTTTATTATGATCAGTTAGTGCACATCATACTCTGTAATGAATATTCCAAACACAGTGCTTCTTAGGGTGTATTCACACTGGGAAAGTCCGCTAGTTCACTTGCTTTGGTCCAGACCAAATAGAGTTTAGATTTTTTTTGTTTGGTGTGGTCCACTTTCATATTGCCCCTTTTGCAAGTGAACCAGCATCACGAAGCAAAACCACACGTGATCTGAGGTCATTCATTCATTGGACAGACATTCTGGGGTGGAGAGAAGCAGGTAAAACGAAGTAAAAACTGCGAAATATATAACTGATACGATATGGGGTTAAAAATAATAAATAAATAAATAAATAAATAGGCCAACATCTAGCCTATAAATAAAATTTAAAAAAACATCAAATTAGTGTTGTTTCATATGGTTATAATATGTAGGCCTGTGTCAATGTGTGGCTTGTAGCCTATACGATGTGAAACATAATATTTACTGTATTTTTGCTGCTGGACGCGCGGCTCGCGAGGAATAGGCTCAAGCTGACACAGCTGAATTAGCCGTGTGTCAGCTGGGTGTGAGTTCGGCGCGGCTCAGCTCCAAACTGACACAGGGGTAGTATTGACGGTACCGTAACATGGGATGCAAAGTAAAAACACGCACTTCATACAAAGCGCAGCGTGAACCTGTTGTCACTGTGCGGGAGACGCTCCCCTCTCCTTCATCTGATCGCTGAACACATCAGCATGTTTACGCGTCCTGTCTATCAAATGTAATATATTCGCTCGGGGCTCCCGGTCAAACCACAACTAATCTTCCTAACAATGGCGACAACAACACTTTCCTATAATGTGAAGCTGACAGCGATTTATTAAAAAAGAAAAGGCACAGTGCTTCCTGCAATTGGGTCGGATCGAGTCCGGCCAAATTCACACCACAAACGAACTGCAGCAGAGTACGTTTTGAAGCGCATCGAGACCACCTCTTCAACTGGGTCTCGGAGCGTTTGTTTGGTCCGCCCCCGAGTGCGATTGCTGTATTCACACCTGTCTGAAAGATGCGCACCGAAGGCGGAAGTGCATCTGAGTTCGTTTCAACTGAACTAAACACGGCATGTGTGAATACACCCTTAATGTTAATGACTTGCGGACACAAATATTGACATTCTCCTGTACTGTACAGTAGGAACATCCAACTATTTATTTGGTTACATAATACATAGAAAGAAGACTGGAAGTCATCTGGTGCCTCTGGGAAGAGGTGGGTACTGAACATGCCATATCACATCTTTCCTAAAGACAATACCAAAACAACTGTGAAAACACACATCTATCACGATCCGCCCCCCTTTAGACATGTTAGTGCATTAAATCTGCTGTCCCCTTCTTCTTTAACTAAGCTGATGGCAAACAGAACAAGGGCCGCACTTCATACCATCAACTTGCTGATTGCAGCATGTTGCGCTACATGGGCGTTGCATTCTGGGGCTTCTGAGTCACCAGGACGTGAGATGAGGCAGGCCACAGTGAAATCCTCTAGGCCACAATATGTCTTAAATAAAAAGGCATATTTAAAGGCAAAAAAACAAATTTATGAAACTGGCCTCTGTAAATATATTCAAGCATACTTACTCGTTTGCATTCTTGCCCTATTCTGGACATATTTTCGTACAGGGCCAAGTGCTTGAAAATAACAACCAGCAGCACAGTCAGTGTAATTGGGCAGTGATAATTTCATTTCAGTAAAAGAGAAAGTCGAGGGTAGACCAGGAACACAAAGCCTTCATGTCAGTGTAAGGATAAGAATATTTCAGTCTCTGACAATGCAGAAGAGTGTGTGTGCGAGAAATAAAAGAAAGTAAGAAAGAATGGCCACTGGAGTCGGCACTTACCCGCAGCTATGGGTGATTTCCTCTCATCCAGAAGCTGAATGGCAGTGCTGGCCAGAACCACACTCTTGTTTTCTGATCCTAAGCCGCACACATAAAAAGCACACATGAACACAACATACACAGGCACGCCAAATGACTTCACATCACAGTCATATCATAATTCCTCATATTAGTTCTGAACTGACCACAAGGAGATTGGACAGATCACAGCTGAACATAAAATACCACAAAGTACTATTTCATGGCTACAGATAACTGCCACAGTCCAGAGAGGAAGAGTGAGTCCATGGCAAGTCCGGTGAGTAAATAAGAGGCTTTCAGATCACTTATATTAGCTGGCACTAATGGATAGCCTGAGGCTGAGGACAGATGAGAACACATTCTCCCTTTGGAGGGGAAACCATTTCTTAGAGACCCAGTTAAACTGCATATGCGTGAGGTGCCGATGTGTGTGTGTGTGTGTGTGCGCGCGTCTTTTTGTGAGTGTGTTGCGTGTTGGCGTGTGTCTGAATGTGTGTTCTGGCGAAGTCACTATGGAAAGGGCTGAACCTCTTCCTAAAGTATCTTATTTCAACCCACAGCAATCAGGCCTGTCCACAAGAACACAGCCCAGAATTAATAAGAGAGGAAAGGGAGGTAGAGATGCACTGCAGGAGAAAAGGACCAAATATGGGTGAGAGAGGAAAAGAGCGGATGGAGGAGATGTGTAAAAAGTCTTTGTAATACGTGTGAGTATACAACTTCTATTGGTGCATTAGGCAAAATGTGAGTTTATTTTGAATTACCTAAAAGATTGTCTTATGCCTTCCTCATTTTCAGTAAGAAAACTGGTGGTCTATTTTGCAATTAAACACCATCATAAGACCAATGTTTGCAAGTGTGTTCTCATTATAATAATTTTTTATTGTTTTACCTCCTATGGGAGACATTAAAGTGACCGTAACCTTAACCTTAGCTAGTAATAGCTACTGTATAGAACTAAAAGTAATAATTGAATTATCCCTAAACATTTGACTTTATGGGGAGAATGGATTCATTATCTTTTGAAAATGGAAATGAAGAACTCACCTGAGTTGAAAGGTAGAGAGTAGACAAAGGTGCCGGGAACCTGTTCTGCTGCTCTCTTGTACCACAGGGGAAAGTGATCGGCGTTGAACACCCCCTCTTTGTCTTCAGCTGTCACAAAGTCTCTTGAAGCAGACAGAAAATAGAGGTGATGATGATACAGAGGACGTACGTACACACACACACACACACACACACACACACACACACACACACACACACACACACATAAAAACATAATATGGACTCAGAAGTCATGAAAAAAGAGAAAATCATCACTTTCACTCACAAGCTTATTAGTGCATATAGACTAAATACAAATCTTCTGCACACTTACTGGTTTGTAAGCTCGTCGGGCACCACAAACAGGTTAATTCTAGACAGGCCTGTTCTCGTGCCCAGGTAGGCTATCTCCACGCCTTTATCTGAGTTTCTGTGTAGTAGGAAAAACACACAACTGTAAATTTGCCATCAGTATCATTCAAACAGAACAGAAGCTTTTAATAAAAGAGCCTTAGATTACTGGGTAGTGAGTAAGTAAGTAATATCATGCAATTATTCAAAATTTCCTTTCTGTAAATGCTCTGCAGCATTATCACTGCCAATAGCATTTCATATTGACTATCATTTGACTTTGACTACAGGATACACTTTCAATAAGAACATGGAAAAAGAAGTGTAGAGCGAGTTACACACTCTGACTTATTGAGCACGAGGCTTGTCCAATAGGCCTCCAGAGGGGCAGTCACCACCGCGTCAAAGAGAACCTCCTGTACCAGCTCCTTGTCACCTAGAAAGGGAAATGTGTATAGAAATATAAAGGTGTTTTAACACACACCACCACAACACATCAACCAGCCACGGCCTGTTTGTAGGTGAGATCAACTTACATTGTAGGTGTGGTTCGTGTCCACTGAGGTAGAGTTTTATTGCCTCTATCTGGGACAGGTAGCGGTGCTCTGGGTGCTCATCTATGTTGCAGTAGGTCCTGCAAAATAACAAATAAACAATAGAGGACATTGGCGTCATATTTAGAACACTAGCTTTTGAAAGGTTTTTTATACAGTAAATATAATCCGCCTGGGGTTGTAATCACAACTAAAGCGCGAACACGTCACACAATCCAGTTGCCTTTAGCTACTTTCGCATTTTGAGGCATCTACGATGAATGAGATGTGAAGTTAAACAAAAGAAGGTTTTCCCATTTACAAGCATTAGTTTGAAAACTATTTACCGTAATTTATTTTAATGTTAGTTCCCAATCCTGGTGACCACAAGTCATCAAGTGACATAAACCATCAAGTCAAAAATCCTACAAATGCCAAAGCTGTTATATAACTGCTGGAATGTAATATTTTTTTAATACAATTAGGGAGTCATTTTGGATATAATCCAATCTCAATTATGCTTGAACAAGGGATGAGGATGATTTTGTGAGAATGGAAACTTACTGCAGTGTCAATATAATCTTACCATTCGTCTGCCAGCTCTACATCGGGATGCTCCAAATCATGAAGTCCTGTAACAGAAATAAGGACTACATATCTCAAACTTAATAAGGAAAAGCACTCAATATGAACTCCTAATAATAGGGATAGGCATCTACAACTCAATGCACACACTCTTAAACACACACACACACACACACACACACACACACATCAGGGGTGAAAAATTTGTTTTTTGAATGGATGTGACAGGTCTGATTAGATCAGGAAGAGCCAAGTCATGCTCAGAGGGCTCCGCATGATGGACATGTTTAGAGGAACACACAGGCACAGGCGCACACACACACACACACACACACACACACACACACACACACACACACACACACACACACACACAACAGGCGCACACACAACCACCACCACCACATGAATATTAACATGCATAAGGTTGGACATGAAACCAGACACACGTACACACAGTGGCACACACAGGCAGGGGCAGACGTCGAACTGTAAAGTGTGGACAAGTACAACACCCCTAAGGAACCATTAAAGAAATATTTAACTTCCTGTCCAATTGTGGCTTTCAAGTTAATTATCACTACATCACTATTGAATTTGAACGAGTGTGTGTGTGCATATTTGTGTGTGTGTGTGTGTGTGTGAGAGAGAAAGAAAGAAAGAAAGAAAGAAAGAAAGAAAGAAAGAAAGAAAGAAAGAAAGAAAGAAAGAAAGAAAGAAAGAAAGAAAGAAAGAAAGAAAGAAAGAAAGAAAGAAAGAAAGAAAGAAAGAAAGAAGATGAAAATGGGAGATAGAAAGACAAGAAGTCAAAAGATAGAGATGCTGATAAGCTGACCAGTGGTGGAGGTAACTAAATACAGTTTTGAAGTAATCGTTACTTGTTTATTTGGGTGTTTATTTTACATTTCTAAATTAAGAGTATTTCAAAACTTTGCTGACAATTTACTTTAGATTTTAGATACTATCAGCTGATCAGCTTTTAAAATATAATGCATCGTTGCTAATTTAAGTACCTAACAATAAATAAAGTAGATCAATTTTACATCCACCTCAACCGGCTACCACACCGAAATGCTGCTTACATATTAATCCATCAGTAATACAAATCATATGATATAGTAATCAAAAGATCGGAAAGGGCCCATTTCAGCATATCGCTATTGAATAATGTTAGAGCTGCTCCATCTTTGTCCTTGAACAATTTCCTAATTTAGTTGGTTTAGTAAAAAAAAAAACTCTACCAGCTTATGCTCTCTGTTAACAAACATTAATGGAAAACACCTTCTTCATCCAAAAAATACAAAAATGAAACATTGGTAACACAAGTTAAAAAGGCCTATTGTTAGACAGTCAAAAACGTTGCTCTCTAGTCTTAGTAGCTTTATATTAAGTAACAGGCAAAGACAACTTGTTACACATCTAAATATCAAAAAATATTTTAGAAATGTGTTGTATGAATGTATATATACAGTGGAGGAAATAAGTATTTGATCCCTCACTGATTTTGTAAGTTTGCCCACTTACGATGAAATGAACGGACTATAATTTTAATGCTAGGTTTATCAAAAAGAAAATCCAGAAAATCACATTAAAAAAAATATATATAAATAATTTTGCATTTCATTGAGTGAAATAAGTATTTGATCCCCTATCAAAACATTGCTTAGTACTTGGTGGAGAAACCCCTGTTGGCAAGTACAGAGGTCAGACGTGTCTTGTAGTTGATGACCAGGTTTGTACACATCTCAGGAGGATATTTGGACCACTCCTCTTTGCAGATCCTCTCCTAATCTTTAAGGTTTCGAGGCTGTCGCTTGAGCTTCAGTTCCCTTCACAGATCTATTGGATTAAGGTCCGGAGACTGGCTATGCCACTCCATGACCTTAATGTGCTTCTTCTTGAGCCACTCCTTTGTTGCCTTTGCTGTATTTTTAGGGTCATTGACATGCTGGAAGACCCATCCACGATCCATTTTTACGGACCTGGCTGAGAGAAAGAGGTTGTCACCTAGTATTTCATGGTGCATGGCCCCATCCATATTTCCTTTGATGCAGTGAAGTCAACATGTCCCCTTAGAAGAGAAACACCCCCAAAGCATAATGCTTCAACCTCCATGCTTTACTGTGGGGATGGTGTTCTTGGGGTCATAGTCTTGATACCCCACGAGGTGAGACCCAGACCGAGGGAGATTGATGGTCATTGTATGCTTCTTTCATTTTCGAAAAATCACACCAACAGTTGTCTCCTTCTCACCCAGATTCTCGCCAATGGTCTTGTAGTCTATTCTGGCCTGTGCAGGTCTACAGTCTTGTCCATGATGTCCTTAGACAACTCTTTGGTCTTGCCCATGATGGAGATGTTGGAGTTTGATTTATTGATCATGTGGACAGGTGTCTTTTATACAGGTAACAAGTTGAGAGACAGGTGTGTTTTATACAGGAAACTAGTTGAGATTAGGAATACTTTTTTAAAGCACAAGGACTAATCTGTGGGAGCCAGAATTATTTATCAGGGGGATCAAATACTTATTTCGCTCAATGCAAATGCAAAAGAATTTATATCTTTTTTTTTAATGTGATTTTCTGGATTTTCTTTGTGACATTCTGTCTATCACTGTTAAAATAAACCTAGCTTTAAAATGATAGACCACAAACTTACAAAATCGGTGAGGGGTCAAATACTTATTTCCTCCACTGTATATATATATATATATATATATATATATATATATATATATATATATATATATGCTGAGTGAGAAACAGGGAAACAAAGACACTAAAAGAGCCTCAGTGAGTTAAGGAGAGAAAAAGAGGGGACGACTTCCTACCTTCCTCCACTGTTACATTCCCTCTGAAGAAATATTTCCCATGTCCTCTGGTAAGAGCCACCCCTAGACTGTTGATGAAACAAATAAAACAAGCTTTTTAAAGGACACCTTTACTGCTCTGTACCGTGCACAGACGACTGGAAATGTTGATGCTTCAGCCACTAAAAACTTATTTCCCTGCTGACAGGTATGTAATCAGTTGTGTTACCTGAAAGGGGTCCCGTTGATGTCTGTGTAGTAGTAATCATTATGCAACACCAGTACACGTTTCTGAAATAAAACACAAGACAATGCATCCAATTCACCATACACTACGGTGAACAGTAAGCCGTGCAAAGGCAGTAATCTGATGTGATTCCCTGCAGTCTGGCTCCATCTAGTGGTGCAAAGAGTACATGCTGCGGTTGTCAGGTTCTTCACCTGACATAAATGGATGTGATTTTTGCAGTGCTCAAATTTTTGGATAAGGATTCTGAATATGCATGTGTGTATACATTTGTGAATATGCATGTGTGTGTGTGTGTGTGTGTGTGTGTGTGTGTGTGTGTGTGTGTGTGTGTGTGTGCAGATAAGCATTTACATATTGAATGCTTAATAATCAGGCTAATGTATAATGCTCTTTAGTAAGCTTTGAAAAAAGCAAAGTGAACACATACACACGCTCACACACAACTTAATGCCTCTCTCTATCTCTCTCAGATAGGCAAGTGGTATAAGAGAATTATTGGGCTGGTGTCTCTCCAGTACTCAGCAACATGTGCTTGGTGGAGATAAGGGGATTCTGCGTGCGCGCACGTGCACACACACACACACACACACACACACACACACACACACACACACACACACACACACACACACATGCATGCAGAGCAAATTAAATCTGAAACAAAATCCGGCACATCCGGCACACCACTGTGCCAAGTGCGACTACCCCTTGGCAGAGTAGATTCTCGATGCTAGCTTTTTTTCCTCTGGCACACCCTTTGGAACCATCAAAAAGTGCTTGTTCGTGTGTGATTGTGCATTTTTCAGTTGCTCACCCCTTTGTCAACACTCTTCTTCACCTCCAATGAGAAGATCCCTGTCTTCCTGTTGACCATGGCATTTCTCAGCTAGCAGCACAAAGCACATATCAAATCTCAAACATCAGATTTTTTATTTATTGTTGATATTGAGATGGGTAGCACATTGTGATGTTTAATGTAGATTTAGTGCAAGAGTCTCACCGTGTCATCCTTATCTTCCCATTCCACCTCAGACAGATCCACACTGCTGTAGTTTGGCTTCCTCCGCTTCTTGCCATCTCCATACTGAACACACATGCACGCACAGAAAGAGATACTGAAGATAATAAAACACACTAAGAATACTGCACTATAGTAGGGCCAAACGATTCACTATCAATCAATAATTGTGTTTTAAATAATTACATACTATATTAGTCATTGTTTTGTCAACAAACTGTAAACAATTTGTAAAATCAGAATTTTTTTTAAAATAAAGATTTGCACCACATGAAAACCAAACTTGAGAAACTGAAACAGGAAACAAAAATACAAATGATTACAGTCAAATATCGTTAGATTTTCGTAGGAAAGGAAACAGGAGGAGGTTAGCTCAGCTTAGCATTAAAACTAGAAGAAAGGGGATACAGCTAGACTGGATGCGTCAAAAAATAATAAAATGTTATCCACCGAAGGCACCTTAAAACTGCCCTTTTATATCTTATTTGTTTGAAAAGTACACAAATAGAAACGTTAAAACAACAAGTTGTGGTTTTACAGTTAGGCCAATAGTTGTTGTTAATGTTTGTCAGGGAGCAGTGACTTGATGTGTCTAGCTAGCTTAAGGCTAACTGTCTCTTTGTATTGGTGGTATGAATCTTCTCACCTAAAGGTGCGAACACACCAAACGCGTTGGGTGCGGTGGCGGCGTTAAAAAATCCTATTTTTGCATAGGGAACCATTGGTTTAGGCGCGATGATGCGTTAGCCGCGGTAAAGCGGTGTGTTGGGCGCGGTAGCCGCGTTACCAAAGTGTCACCGCACCATCGCACCATCGCACCAACGCGCTGAGTTCCAAAAATGTAACTTTTTCTGCTCCAACGCGTGACGTTTAGCCGCGTTAGCCAATCAGCCTTGGAGAATGACCCTACGTCACGGACATCGGCACGGTGGGAGGACAGTGTAGGCTACTGTACACAGAGGCTGAGAAACACAGAGGAGGAAAATGTATTATTTGGGGGCGGCTGGTGCTGCATGAAGCCGCTCAGGGTTAGAAAACGTGGTGAAAGTGAGCCAGGACAATGGGCTTCCTAGTTAATTCAGAGAATATGTGCGGCTGTGCTTTAGCCGATAAACCAAGTTAGCACCGGTCGGATAGCATTTAGTTAACTCACCCGGTTGTGTGTGGCCACCACCTCCATATAATGAACCCAAACATAACGGCTAAGTCTGGGGAACTTTCACGGCGAGTACAGCGAAGCACCGGTGTTTATGCCTATATCTACGCCAGCCACGGTCCCGTCACAGCCAGGTAGGGTAATGTAGGCTACTTGCCTTTATTACTGCCGTGCACACAATGCTGCTGTAAATGTGTTTGGTATGGTGCTGCCTTGCTGTTTGTGTTCATTTCCGAGCAGCGTGAATCTGCAATGCTGTTTTAAGGCTATTTGTTCCGTTCAGTTGCTGTTTATTTGTCTTTTGGCACAATTGTTGGCCGTGTTGTTGTTGTTTTTGTGCGGACATGATCGCTGTTGTGTCGGGTCGGGTCTGATCGCAGCCATGGTTGATTAGGGGAATAAATACATCGGGGGGGGGAGACTAGCTGCTTAGGTGCGTTGGGCGCATTGAACCATTTTTTGACACAAAATGACCAAGCGCCAGATCAGGTGCGTTGGGCGCGTTGGCCACCGCACCCAACGCGTTTGGTGTATTCGCACCTTAACACAAAATATTTATTTAGTCGATAAATTGCTTCTCAATAATAAACACTATTTTAGATTATTTGAGAGAGGGAAGACCAAACTTACAGTAGGCTATGTGAGGGCCTATGTGATGTTCATTTACATATCACATCAAATACTCTGCCTCCCCCCAGAGTATGTCTACTGTATGTGTGTATGTGTCCATTCATCGCACACTGAGTTCAGCCTCCCACTCCTCATTAGTTGTTTAACACTGTTCATTAACGTCTTTAATTAGACCGCTATTAAACCATCCATCTGTGTGTCTGTCTCTCTCTCTCTCTCTCTCTCTCTGTGTTCTCTCGTCTTGCCACGTAGCTGTTCTCCTCTTATCCCTCCATATCTCTCCATTTTCACTCCAGTGTTTCCAACCTGCTCTCTCTTACCCTGCACCTATTCTCACGTTAAGCAGGTTCCTTAGCTCTCTTCAATCTCCCTGCCCTCCCTCCCTCTCTTTGCACTCTCGCCCCTCATCCTCTAGTACAAAGGAGTTAATCACAGCCATTCAGAAGCTGTATATCTCACTGTCTATTCACAGCACAGCGCAGGCCCTGGAACACACTCACCCTCATCTACATACCACCACGCACACAGGACGCCCACACACACTATACACCAGTCTTCTATGTCAATCACCATCTCGATGCAACAACCAAATCAGTAATTGACTAGACATGAACTGAAGAGTTGGTATTTCCTATGTTGCGTGCAAAAGAAAAATGTATTACACTGGAGCTTCAATTTCCGTGCCTTAAAAGGGGTTTGTTATGATAATGAGGTACACACTTTTAACAGTTAGGTTGTTACAAAGTATCTGAATGGCGCTGGAAGTAATATACTCACAAGTGGACGTAGATCTGGATGTGTGAGGATGTAGCCGTTGTTGGTGATTGCAAAGGCATAGCCGTGAATGCCCAGCTAGGAGGATACACACATGCAAACACACACACACACACACACACACACACACACACACACAAAATGGAGGTATGACAAATCTGTACCTAATTGTAAGTCTGGGCTAATCAAGCTCTTTGTTTTTTTAACTGGCAGAATCGTTGTCTCTGCGGTGAAGCTAACTTAAGTGCACAATTACAAGAGGATTTGTCTACATCTGGACAAATTACACACTTTCAAATGTCAAAACATTACACACAAACAAGCTTCAGATCTACAAGTAAAGGAAATCAGCAAGGGGCGTGACAGGGGACTCTATCACAATGCATTGGTATAGCTAATCATTTTCCTGTCATCAGACTTGAGAAAAGAGCAATCAGTGTCAAACTTACTACATCACCGGTCACTTGGTTTGGCATTCAATTAGTACAATCCAGAGTTGGAATGGTGTATGCACATAGTAAGTTTAAAAAAGAACTTGGTATAATTCAAAAGATGTCAACCTGGTTCTTCAGAGGTATTATTTGTAGGAATATCTAAAGCCCCTATGTCACTGGGCTGCGACTGTTTGCGACAAGTTGGAGACACAAAATTGCGACAAAATATGCCAATTTGCGACAATTTTCACTTGCAGTCTCACTGAGTTGCTACTTACGACACGTTTGCGAATGTCCTTGCCGGGAGGTCGCATTTATGTCTCACGAACGTCTGGCGAGTGTCGCACGAACGGAATGTCAGTCTCATTTTTGTCTCAAAGCAGTCGCAATTTAGTTTCATATGTCGCCAAACACTCGCCAAACCCTCGCAAAGTTGTCTCACACTTCTCGCACTTTCTGACTCGCGGAGACTAAATTGAGAAGGGTTTGCGATGCGTGCGACACACCTGCGACGACTCTGAGACTATTTTGAGACTGATTTGTCACACACTTTTTTTGAACATGTTCAAAATTCATGCGACAGGACTGCGCGGCTCTGCAACTCATGCGAGGAAATTGAGACCTCCGTGAACATTTGGAGACAGTTTAGAGACTCGTTTTCGAATGCAAACAGTCGCAGCCCAGTGAGATAGGGGCTTAAATGACGATAAAAATGGTACCTTATATTTGGGGATGGTCTTGAGCAGCTCCGAGACGGGCACGTCTGTCCCAACCACCCCTAGTAGGATGCCACGGTTTCTCTGGAAGCACAAACAATGCAAATATGCTTAAGTTGCATTTAAAAGGTTAATACACAGCACGGTCTTTAACTGATCCACTGTTTATAATATCAATCATTTAAATCCACGATATGTATTCAATTAGTGACTCCACTGTATACTAATGTACAGAGTCCAATCAAACTGAAATTAGTGTCCACAGAATACAAACACACAATCTGTGTCTATCGAATGAAAAACCTAATAACTTGTGTGTGTTTTGCAACTGAAAGTCATTTCACAGTTTTTCGATTACGCTGCAACAGAATGGTTGTGTGTGTGTGTGTGTGTGTGTGTGTGTGTGTGTGTGTGTGTGTGTGTGTGCATGTGTGTGCGTGCATGTGTGCGTGTGTGAACTTACAGTCTCGTTCTTGGTACTGAACACGGGCATTGCCACGGTGGTCATCAGAACTGGACTTCGACCGTCCTCCATCTGAGTGTGTCATGAAGGAAGAACGGTGAACGGTAGCAATTGAGAGGGAAAGAAAGAGACAGAGATAGAGAGAGACAGAGGGAGGGATGAGAGGAGAGCAAACGAGGACAAATTAAATAGAAGAAAATGTAGCTGCAGAGCACATTGCAGGGCATCATGCACTTTATATGAATCATCTCGCCTGCCACCGACACACAGTGAGTGACTATCTCAAGCTTAACATTAACACCGCTTCTTTAAGTAGTGAAACCTGATAGGGATACTGCAGCAGTCTTCATATCTGCATAAGGGGACCTACAAAAAGAAACTTCCATGGCATGATTTATTCATGTTAATTATTTGCTTTAATATGTGTTCAATCACAGCCCGCCTTTGATCTCTTTGCAGAATAAGCTTCTCCAAAGGCAGTGCGCTTGTAGTCTGAATCTGGGTATATCTTCCCTCTCTAAAGACTGCTGGAATAATTATGATATTTATCTTTCCGGCGGCTGTCTGTATATCTGACGATGATCCATTAGAGATGAAAGCTTGACACTGTTACAGGGAGATACTTTGGCGCTCTGCAGGATGCGGTCTGACCTTGCCCACTCAGAAATGTCAGCACTGTCCACATGTCAGTCACACACACAGTTTGTGTTTGAGTCACTTAATGGACCAAGTGATTGGCCCCATTATGTGCAATATGAGTCCCAGAATGAAATCCACAATTGTTCTACGTTAAAGGTGCTACCAGGAACTTTTAAATATTTCTGAAACCGTCTCATTTTTCCTCTGATGATCATGAATTACATGTAACAGCAAACGAGACCATCAGTGCAAAGAATGCTATTTATATAGAGTTTTTCTTAATGCCTTTGGCATGCGTACGCTCACCCAGGAACAACAGCTGGCGTAGTAAAAACACTACCACTTTGGTCCAAAGGGGGTGCTAGAATGAACACAAACTGAAAGTTCCTCGGAGCACCGTTAAGCAAATCATGTCAGATACATACTTTTTCTATCGCAGGAATCAATAGAGGAAGACGCACAACTTCAATTCAATTGGTCATTTTTTTCTTTGGGAACTACCTTATTAAACCCAATCCTCCAAACATTGAAAGCCCCCCTGTGCACTGTCCTTCCTCCACCGCCCTACCCCCTTTACCTCCAGTAATAACAGGTAATGACAGGGAACTGCTAGCATCCATTCTGTCTCCCTCAGACACAGAGCAAAGGGGGAATTGGTGACCTGATCTCAGACAGCTGGTAATAGCAATCCAGTACGCGGTATTAGACATCAAAGAGAGAACAAAGCATGCGTAAGTACAGCCGCCGTAACAATGGACAGCCTTTGCTTGCTGGGGAACAGGATCGATAGGAGGACAGGGGAAAATGTGCAGAGGTCTGTCTAAAAATACACAATCTATTGTCAAGCTCAGGTGTGTGTACTACTGGATCAAATGTCAATGGCGGGCCTGCAAACGCTTAGACTGACTCTGGATTTATTGTGTATCCTTCCACACGAGCAGTCCCATCAAAGGTGTAGCCTACCTGTTCAACAACACTATTTCTAAGATCTTTTGTTTTTCGGTATTTGTGTATTTGGTGAAAATCTGGCTTGCCCAGCTGCTCTAGGGAAATGACATACTGTAATTAAGCAGATAACAAGAGCTGTGTGTAGAGCAAGTGCATCTGTTGCATTCAAAGCCAACAGACGATCTTCAATCGCCGTACCAAGAGGAGGGAACACTCTTTACACCTGTGCTTCATTATCCTAACCCGAAAAAAAAATTAAAAAGGGCACTTCCTTGAACTACAAAATGAGTATCCTCCAAACGACCATGTTCCCAAGTCCCTACTGAAGCGCTCTGTATCTAGAATTTGGCTTGTCCCAAATCACCTGCGAGGCTGCGACATTTTATGCATGTTCAGAACACAACACACACTTGGGACAAATCTGCAGCGTCATCGTGCCCGTGGCTTTATCTGAATCATTCACAGCAAAATTTGGTGTGTAAGAAAAGATCTTGGAAAAGAAGCCCTGTTGGCACTAATACACTCCATCCCCGCTGGCACAAATACACACACACACAAGCACACACACTCAGAAAGACACCACTGCCCCATGCTCGATGGCTCATAAGACACGTAGTAATCTAGGTTGCTTTGACAAATTGTGCTCTAGCGGATGAGGTGACCCTTGTTTCCTTGGAGACTGGAGTTTTAATGGTGGTGATGGGTGTGAGCCCGTGAGCCAAATTCCCATGTGTTAGCTAACTCTACAAGATACCCAATGGGGAGCAGAACTTGGCACATGTTTATTTTATTTTTTTTTAAAGGATAGGTTTTTTGTGGAAATATCTATGAAAGCTTTCAACAATGACCTCATACAACATTTAAGACTTACATTCATCCGTCATGATATTTTAATCAGCTTACTACAACCCCAATTGGTCATGATGAAAGGGTGATCAAATGCTCGCAGCATTTTTCTTTTGTCCGTCGTCCATGCTTATTAGCCAAATGCGAGTCCTGTTCAAACCCTCTTCGAAACCCTGCATCCCTCTGTACAACCTTTACATTTTCTTTTCAAACTTTCTGATATCCTTTCTATTCACCCAAACCCCCCAACCCCACACTCTTGACAAATTCCTCTCATCTCACACCTCCCTCCCATCTCCTCCCACAGCTCCAGTGTCAGTTCATCCGACAGACTGAGAAACAAAGCCAAATGAGCCGGAGAATGATGGATGAAGCTGGTGAGACGGAGGATGGGAGGGAGAGGGAGAGGGAGAGGGAGGAAGAGGGAGGGAGGGAGGGAAGGAGGGGAGAGCACCGGTGGCTGGGGGGACACAAAGTGACACACAGAGAGAAAGGAGAGATATAGGCCTAGGCGAAGAAAGATTACTGGGGGTTGCACTGGGAGGGATAGAGAGGAGAGGGGGAAAAAAGATAAGATGAAGGGTACATCTGGAAAGATGATACACATCAGCCCTGGAACATAGATAACAGATGCCCATCACTTGCCCTAGCACTGAGCCAATCCCAAGAGTTTTTTTTCCAACTTCTTAATCAGACACTATCTGCATGCCGGTGTGTGTGTGTGTGTGTGTGTGTGTGTGTGTGTGTGTGTGTGTGTGTGTGTGTGTGTGTGCATCTGTGTCTGTCTGTCACTGTCTGATTTACTTTCAGGACTGTTGTGTTTGCGCACACAGACCAGCGCTGGACTGGGGTTATCACATGAAGAGAAGCTAAAGCTAGCTAATCCCAATCATCATGTCTGACAATGTGATATCTGTTTCTGTTTTCTTCAGAGCGGCTTCGATGTCACTAAGCTCGGGTCTATCACACTAACAATACTATGTCAGACATATGGCCTGCCAGCTGTCTAATGGGACTGCTCTGTGCTCAGCTCATGCTCTCTTCTGTTCCACCATAATCATTGTTATGATAATGGAGCCGCTTATCTCAGCCCACATATGATTCATAAAACACTGAAAAATAAGAACACTGAAAACCATAAAAAAAGCCATCAGAGAAGATCATCTCGCCAGTCATTGTGGGCTATTGAATCGACACGCAGGAAGATGACAAAACAGCTCAATGTTGGAGAATTCTATCAAAACAAATAACACGGACGATCTTGTTTTCACACCAAAATCACACAGACAATAGAGCATAAAAAATGTAGCCTCACATTTACACACATGGTCACACACTGCCAGCCCCGGGGCTACTTACAAAAAAGCACGGCCAACACAGCAACACCAATGATCAATGAGAGCAACTGTGTGTGCACAGACGTGTGCGTGATCAGGCGTGCAGAAGAGAGCAATCAACTGAATCACAGTAATGCATGGTTTTGAATTGGGGGGTTGAGAGGAGCCACATATATACGACACACCGACAGACAAGAAAGTGCCACGGGTCAGCACAGGTTAGTTCCCCAAAGAAAGTATGCCGTCATCTCCTGGAGAACCGGAGACCCAAAAATCCGCACATGCACATGGAATGCACAAAAACACACAGACCAAGGCCTCAACACAGAAAAAAAGAATACAGCGATGACCTCAAATCAGAATTGTTTTACCTTTTGAGCTTGGGGGAGCTAAAGAGAACACATTAAGGAGGAGGGGAGGAGGAGGAGGAGGAGAGAAAGGGGTCAATACGTTGGTGGATAAGTGTGAGAAAGCCTTTCAGTGCATTTTTGTCCAATGACTGGAGTGCCAGCACCGGTGGGAGCGTGGACATCCAATGACATTGGCTTTGTGACTGCACCAAAAAACAGTGACTGTGTCAAGAGAGGAGAACAGTATGGCCTGGGAGAGGGGTCACAGCAGAGGAAACAACACTTACGCTTTAAGTGTTGAGTCAGTGTTGGGTGGTGGATGTACTTTGACCGTGATAAATGGATGGGGATTGGGATGCGGCCAAAAACAGGAAGAAATAAGCAAAAGGAAGACGGAAGACAGAAGACAGAAAAACTTTGAGGGGCATGAAGGGGATCGAAGAAACACTTCCATGCACTGTTGCTGTAGCCTGTGCATCCTTCTGCCAGAGGGCACTTAAGAGGACAAATGGCAGCTACTTGCTTTATAGCCAAACACAATGACTTCAACTAAATGAGAAGCTTTATGCATGCATGCATACTATTTTCTATAATAATAATAGTGTTTTTGTGGGTATAGTATGGATGGCAGAGGGTCTTATTCTTAAGGTCAGGCATTGTAAATGTTGCAATAATAATGTCCATGCCCGAGAGAACTATAGAGCTTGTACAGGGGATTTAGCTATGCATGTGACTATCTCCCATTGACATTGAGTGCGTGCCATTTCATTATACTCGTATCTGTGCGTGTCTGGCCAGGCTATGAGGTTAAGAGATCAGAGACTAACTCACCAATGTGACCCAGTATGTTCTATTCACGCTACACAACACCCAAACACACACATACACACAGGATGCTCATTCGCCTAATGGTTCCATCTGCTGTGCGCGCACACATGCACACACACACACACACACACACACACACACACACACACACACACACTGACATATTAAGTCTGAGACGTACAAAGCAAAAACACATTTCTCTACACTGCTATTCTCCTTTAGATTTTGTAATTTGCATCGTGGATTTAGGTTTTCTTCGAAGAATAAACTGAAATCTATAAATGAATCAGAGTTTTCTCAGCACCATATACATCAGGACCACAACCCATGTGTGTGTGGGGGGGCGGGGGGGTGGGGGGGGTGTAACGAGTACTGTTGCAACTTGATCCCAGTAAGGTGTGAGGGATGGCATAGTCAACTACTTACAGTGCTGTCGATGTAGGCCTCAGTCCACACCGTGTCGTGCTCCTGGTCGATCACCTTGGGACGACTCAGCACATGGAGATACTCCATCACATTCTCCTGCACATCTGCCAGGGTGGAAATCTGAGTGAAGTAGCCTGATGATGGGCAGAGAGAGAGAGAGAGAGAGAGAGAGAGAGAGAGAGAGAGAGAGAGAGAAAGAGAGAGAGAGGACAGACAATGCATCCTTTAACTGAGATGCTTACAAACAATCTGAACAGGTTCGTTTACTGTGCCTGACCCAAATCATGTTATAAGAACAACAGTCTTTGTGTCTTCAGAACTGTTGTCCGTTGCAGTAAGTGCCACATCTATTATCAGATTTGCTATATATTTTCCAACCCATTGCTCCCGTTGTATTTACCTCGGTACCAATGACGTTAGAAATGACATTTAGAGAATAGTACGGTAGGCAACAGATATTTGCTTGATGCAGCATATGCAAGTGAGAGCAAACCAGCATGGGCTTGTGATAGGTTAAGTGGTTTGTATGTAAATGCAATCAGAAGAAAAAAAAATTATCTCAGTTAAACCAAACGTGATGCCATTTTCTTACATTGGTAATGCTGCCATTATGATGCTAATGTGCATGTGCAGGAGGCGGAATATACTGTTAACCCAGCAGGAGGTCAGAAAAGAGGGAGAGGAAGAGGGGGAATGAGTAAAACAGTGAGACGGACAGAGAGAGGACAAAAAGTTACACAGAGAATAAAGGGAAAGAGAGAGAGACCACCACATATCCACCCGTCCGTAAAAAAAAACACAGCAAACTGCCTCATCACCGCGAGGCAGTCAAGGAGAAAATCATAGCTGGAGGAAACAGATTTCGGGGTCATCGTTCCAAGCAAAGACCTCTGCTCCACAGGGAGAGAAAAAAAAGCCAGAGACAAAAAGTCTAGACAAAATACAGAGGTCTACGAGAGATGCCATATGTATCACCCGTATAACTAAGTTAGAATGTATCACTGAAAACCTCATTTCAAATCTGCGAGCACAATAAAAACCAAGAATTAAAAAAGGGTGAAAATCTCGTAATATTCACCAACACTGGCAGCATTAAAAACCACATGTTCCCTGTACAATCGCTATAGCAACAAGAATGCAGCACTCGCCCCCGGAACTTGACATGGAAGTGAACCTTGGCAGATTCCTTCTTTTCATCCTCAAAGACATTGGGGGTCCACCTATTTTTCCAGCAGACAGTACAATGACAACACACACACAAACACACACACACACAAACACACACACACACACACACACACACACACACACACACACACACACACACACACACACACACACACACACACACAGACTCGCAGAGCACACCAAGCAAGTTGCCTCAGTCGAGCTGCATCGTTCATCACAGCGGTTAGTGAAGAATGGCTACTCCCTTTGGGAAGGTTGAGAGCGTCCTTCAGGGCTGAGCCGCTAGAGGCCATGTGAGATGAGCTAAGGAGAGAGAGAAAAAAAAATTCTCCCCGCCTTCAGTGACACCGTACACCTGTCCCACATACAGTACCGACAGGACAGTCACAGCAAGGTCAGGATGAGGGGCCTGAGTACAGTTTTAAAAGACCTTGGTTGGGGTGATATGTATGCAAAAAATAATACACATTGGATTCCATTACTTACACCAATTCCAAAACCATTGAAAACAAACTCCAAACTGAATGATTGTTGGGCTGCCCACATCCCTTAAACCCTTCTTGGCATGTTAGTGCTCAAAAAAGTTTTACATTTATATTGTGTTATTGTTATGTTTCCTGCTTAATACTAGCTCATCTACTGTATGTCTGATTGGATTTGAAGTTCAGTCAAGCCGAAGCCTGTAGCCTTGTCATCAAATATGATGTAATAGGCAAAGCTTTTGAGACATATTTTGTATGTTAACCCTCCGAGCTATTAGCCTGGTCCAACCAGACCATCGTACTTCATTTCATTTGTACAGAAGGTCTGGAACTGCTCTATTTGGCAAACGTTCACGTGTACTGGGAACTCGGAAATTTCCGACTTCACTACATATTGTAGTCTATGGATCTACCGGTACCTGGCAACGGTAACGTGCTTGAGCCTAATGTTTAGTTATTTGGATGAGAAAGGTTGTAGGCGTCCATTCTTTCGCGAGTAGATGCACTGGAACACAGACAGGTCGGAACTCGGAACAACCAAGTTGGAAATCTCTGAGTTCCGAGTATAAAGGAACGCAGCATTCAACTGAAACTGGAACGCAACTTCGACGTCATCGTTCTTAGCCACTCGCTCTGTTCGCTGATTGGACGGCCGGAGATTTTCCTGACCTAAAAATTAGAAATTCACCGCAGCCCCAGACTGACTACTGAAGGGAAAATTAAATTTGAGCGGAAGTAGGTAGGCGGGCGGAGCCAGGCTACCGAGCTATGGTAGCAGTCACTGGAAATATAAAATAGCTTTAAATTGGCTATCTGTAGTTCCAGTTAGCTGCTGGGAACACTACCTTCTGGCCTATAAAGGCTGATGTTTTCTCTTCTATGGCAGCAAAGAAAATACATTAGCCCACAGATACATTTGCTATATTCAGAGTTTAACCAGGTATAAAGGGCTGACAAACAGTAACTTTTTTTAACTTAACCAAGATAAACACCATGGCAATAAACGGAATCAAGTGAGCAATACTGTGGGGAACAGGTCAAAGTTAGATGGTAACACTTTACACTACGGGTACATTAATTAACTGTTCGGTAATGCTTGATTGGGGCTTAATAAGCAAGTACTAAGCGTTTCCTAAATGTTAATGAATGCTTAGTAAATGCTTAATAAACATAAACTAAGCATTAACTAACTGTTAGGCTTAGTTTATGCTTAACTAAGCATTCGTTAATGAAGCATTTACTAACCCTTAATAACTAAGCATTGACAATTACTTAATGCTTAATAGGCATTAATTATGCATTAACTAACCATTAATAGCATTAACTAACACATCATTAATGTACCCTTATTGTAAAGTGTTACCAGTTAGACAAGCTCCTCTATGCCAGGCCTGGTAACTACATTTATCATATGTGGGACTTGTTGGTAGCTTGTAAAGCCATGAGATTTAGAAGTGAAATTCCTTCACCAGTGCTACCTTTGCCTTGACACCTAACATTTCCAGAATCTAAAAAAAAAGTATTTATTTTACACTTGCAAAACGTCCTCACACACCTCGTAGAACAGTGGAGGCAGAGAGTGAAACCCAAATTTGGGCTGTAGATTGGAATAGAGATGTGCTGAGGGAGTGGAGAGAAGACTGAACAGATTTGAGCTCTCCTGCTGGCTGTGGGGGATGTCACTGCCACAAGCCTGACTCATTTACGCACTCACTTGTAGCATGACATGACACACACACGCGCACACACACACACACACACACACACACACACACACACACACACACACACACACACACACACACACACACACATTAAAGTCTCATCAGCACCACTAACACCATCAAACTGACTGGATGGATGCTCTGATATCACTTCCAAGCAATACTGTGGATACCCTTGTCCTCCTATCTACACACACACACACACACACACACACACACACACACACACACACACACACACACACACACACACACACACACACACCCTTTTTGTGACCTATGGCTCGGCTGTCTTATCTATGGCAGCCTGAGGAAATGGAGCCAGACTGTCTCTGTCACCCACCTCACCGCTAAATATAGAACCCGAAAGGAAAGTACTCAACGCACTGAGACAACCATGGCCACACACCAGGCAGCAAAGCAGCAGGAAAGTGGTGTATCGCTAAGACAGTTAGGACTTAGAGGCTTAGAGGAAAGTGTAATGTGACATATCTGGTCTGTGCAACTGGCACCAGCTGCCTGTTGTCACATACACAGGCTAATGCTGATGGGCACTGACAAAAACATGTCTGTGCCACTACATGCACGGACACAGACACACAGGCCAAACATCCCAAACAAATCTTGAACTCTATAATATATTCTGTTTTGTTTTCCCAACCAGCTGACAACAGCACCCAGCAAAAAAAATAGATTAAGAGGAGGAAAGAAAAGTACAGCGGGCTCTGCCTGTGTTGTGAGATCCCACCTTTGTTAGCACACGCCATCCATTTCAGATTATCTGCGAAGGCCGACTCTCGACCAATCAGGTAAGGGAATATGCGAACCTGCGGGAGAGAAAAGCAGATAGCTACTGTCAGTCATTTGAATTGCATTTTGATAGGGCCCACAATATAGGAGATAACACGGTCAAAGCTAATCAGAGGGCTCAGTCTTTATCTACCAGTGATTAGCAGGCCCCTTTCTCCTTGTTCAATAGAGTCGATTATGGACTCATTAAAGTCTTAAATTTGTCCTTCAATAATGGACATCATTTTTATTTTTATCAAATCAAGAAGCTAATAAACAATAACGGTTTAACAGATATGAGATTCAAGATAGGAGACGTTTATGAAGAATTTCCAATCAGAATGAATACTGTGGTCAACCATGAAGGAAACATTTGGGAGTTGGACAAAATCAAACTTCAAGCTTTATGTGCTCAATCCAGAGAATCTTTCAAACTCTCTGCTGCCAAAGCAATTTATTTTGCTTTGCCCAGGAGTGCTCACTTGGCTCTAGCAGCAGGTGTAGTTGGCAAGTGTGTGTGTGTGTGTGTGTGTGTGTGTGTGTGTGTGCGTGCGTGCGTGCGTGTGTGTGTGTGTGTGTGAAGAGCAGGTTGCCAGATTGGACCAGATGCAAGCCTCTGGGGGCACAGCTGCCATAGCTCCCATGCCTGCATTTTCCACTGCCTCCCATCACCCTGACAGCACGCGTGGGTTTGTATGTATGTGCATGCACACACATTTCGAGATTTTGATATATGTGTATCTTTATCTGATTGTGGATGACTGCTCTCAACAGGAGTGTCTGATTAGTGTTAAAATATAATTATTGTATAAATGTTTTTTTTAATATGTCTGTATTAAATGATATTTATTTCATTGTTATTGCAAGTGTGTCAAAGATTAACAAAGATATAAACCACAGACAGTTAATTCTAGGGTCTAACTGTGATTACTTTTGGTCTATTGTCAACTGTAATGAGCTGAACTGTGAATAAGTACAGTTGTCAGGCTGTCATTTTGAAGGAGCCCTCATTATCTAGACTATAATTATCCTCTATTCATACAAACCTCAGCTATTTGAATGACATCGCCAGAATGACAGGATAACACAACATAGCCTATGTGATTAAAACAACTCCATGTAGGGCTATGAGTAAGAGGTGTCACAGAGGGACTTTCTGTTTGTGGTTATATGTTTTCCATCACTGCCAGCCAAAACGGAGGTCAAAGTACAGCGGGCTGGTTATTAAATATGGAAGAGGTTTACAGCTGAGTAAGGTACAGTTGGGGGAAAAAACTAGTCGGGGGCTCGAGCCTCAGCATGCAATATTCAAGCTACTTGACTGCACAAATTCTACATAGGCAAGAATAAAAATGTGCATGTTTGCAAGATTACAAATGAACAGGCATACAGGTATACCCATCTGTATGTATCCATGCATGCACAGATGCACAGACATGTGTCAGACTGACACGTGTAATCAGGAAAATTTGATGCAAAAATGCACAGACTATATTGAACAAGTGTACATGTATGCAAAACGTAAATTGGATCTTGCCCCTACATTATATATTCAGCACTTGACTGCATAATTGATAGATGTATTCTCGAGTGTAAACATTCACATAAGCGCTTAAAGACTGGGAGCACTTCTGTAGGGCTACATGTGTTTTAAAGGCTAAAACATAAAGTAACAACCTGCCCTGGCTAATTGCTCTGATGTAGTTGGTTCACATGCAACATGTAGCATAATCAAGGACCAGACAGGGCCTTCTGTGTGTTACTACCACAGCGGTACACAAGACATTTGATTATTTAGACAGTAGCAAATCAGAAGACACTTTATTGTGCCACGATTTCTAAAGTCTGGTATGTCTGCTTCACCAAACACATGTTTTGATTCTATCTTCTGCCTTTAATGAAATTCCTTATCACAAAGTCTGCTTCTATTCTTCTATGACCCAAAACGTCTTAATGATTACAGGCCCAACTCTAATCAGTCTTTGATAAGATTCAGGAGTTTTTAATTTATAATTACTTTCTACTTTTAGACTCTAATACTATTTTATCTGAAAATTAATCTGGTGCCTTTTTAGACAATTTTAGGAGGGCAGGTGTGTCAGAGATATTGTTACATAATTGCACATAAATACTGTTGGCATCAAACACGCACGGGATGTACTGCCAAATGGTGGCAACAGATAACATATAGGTAGTGCAGAAAACACAGGGCACAAGCAGGCATGGGCAAGGTTGTGTTAAACCCAGCATACCAATCTCATGAAGCTTTTGGAAATACAATATCTAAATTTTGTATAAATCTCCACATTCAAGGTCAGCCCATGCTGATAGCAGCATACAGAATATTTTATCAATTGGCAGGGTTGTCCAGCTTCTTCTTCCCTCTGCAGCTTGACCCACAGTTTAGGCTATGGGCACATCACAAGCCCCCACAATCAGTGCTGTAATCAGTGCAATAATTCTGGCGTAGTGGCCACTGTTAAAACAAATGTAATCCAACATAAGATGCAATATACTCTATATCACTTATGAACTAATTCATTATATGGCATTGTGTCTGCCTTGTGAACAACTTAAATTGATATGAATGTGTGCCATCTTGCAACATTATATCCAGTTTTCACAAGGATTGCGCATCCCAGATTTTTGTCCCAGCAGTCTATATGCCAACCCATGCACAATCTTTCAGAAGATCAGGTGTCTGGGGACAGCCCAAGAGGCTATGCTCTTAGGCCATTGAATTAATTTGGCCCCAATTCAGAAAGGAAATGGTCAACCACTGTTGTTCTGATCAATGCCATGTTGATTAGCTTTTCCTAATAAGGCACTTCGGATGGTGGTGACTTTCCCAGTTCACCACCATCAATTATAGCCCATTTTAGAATCTGCAAGAGGGTGCTGCTCTGCCAAAATGCAACTTTAGACTGTACAAAGCCTCATCCCCTCTTTCACACTTGCTAGATTAAGGATATATTGAATTTTTGTATGAGCTTAGAAAATACACATTTTATATGGATTGAACCATCCTCTTTACCCAGAGGTAGATGCAGAGTATAACGCTGATATTAAAACAGGCCACATTGCTATTTTATTTATTATTCTGTGCATGTTTGTAGCATTCAAAGTTAATTTACCGTAATGGCCTGTGTTGTATTGGGTTGCACTGCACTTTATTGACCTATGTGGTTCATCCTAAGAACAAAACAACAACCTATTATATAAGGTGAAATATTATGGTAACATCTTTATGCCTTATAAGGTCATGCTATTTAAGTTAAGGCAAATGCAAAACAGCTTCTAAAACATTCCCTATCTACAAAAGGCAATTATCAGACAATGTGACAGTATCTCTCTGAAAATTAGCACTGGTGTAACATGAAAGAAAAAAAGCAATAATGGAAAAGTACTTGATAGGTTTTCAGAATTTCCGACGTTTCATCAGTAGATACCGATTTCCATGAGAATGCTTTCTTTATGATCTTATGATCTTTTTTCGACATAGCTTTTTGGAATAAATGCCATCTGCGTGCAAGATATGCAGTGACTTATTTGCATTAACTTTTTCACAAAGTGCCTATATTCTCAGCGTGATGCTGGCACAGTGGTGAAGCTGTAAGGCTGCTTGGGAGGAAGCCATTAAAAACCAGCAGCAGTGTAGAGAGAGAAAGAGTGGGAAGGAGGGAGGGAGGGAGGGAGGGAGGGAGGGAGAGGGAGAGACCGAAGAGAGTGACAGAGACCGAAGACTTCTATTATCAGTGGGGCTTCTTCTAAATGGAACTATCTAGCAGCCTTGTCCCCTCTCTGCTCACTGCTGTTCAGCCTTGAGGCAGGAGTGAGAAGGGGGAGAGGGGGGGGGGGGGCAGACACGCACAAACACATGGCAAATACAAATGCAGCATTTATGGTAACATGTAGGCACCCATGGAAACATATGCTCATACAGATTCAAGATTAGAATGATCGTATAATATGTGTTAAGAGACTTACCTGAGGCACTGGAAGTATGTATGCGTATCCTTTTAGATTATAATTCAAATGCATGTATATATGGTGTTTATGGTGTATGCAGCATCCACACCATGGCGTGTACTACAGTACTTCAATCCTCAACCTTTCAAGGGTGAAGACCCTTTGGGCTTTCTTCTACAGAGGGAAATTGACCAAGAATAACCCTTTTTTCTTCCCCTCCATCTCCTCTCTCCCTCTCTCTTCTCCCATTTCATTTCATGGCCTGTCAGAGGAGCACCACAATTACCTTGCAGGACAGTGGAGAGCCAGCTCAGTCCTCAGAGACAGGGCCATACTTCACTCCGTTTTAAAGCCCTGAGAAAGGACCCCATACTGAGCTCGCTCAATACTTTCATCTCGTCAAAAATCCTTTTTCTAACAACTCAGCCAAATACTAATACTTGGCAGAAAAACATGCCCCAAAATGTGACAAGAAAAGAGAATGTCCGTATGGGGAACACAGACACACTTTTTAAACCGTGACTCTGCCTGTCGTTCAACTTAAGTCCTCTTGGTCAAATTTAACGAGAAGTGCAATATTAATCAAGAATGTGTATTCTGATGTAATTATAATAATTGTAAACAATCAAGGTACAAGGTTGACAAGGCATCCATTTGGTATCCCTTAAGAAATGTCTCAAATGGAACTATTGAAATCCATTCTTTATATTTACATTTCTGACAGCCCATTTTCAACAGCGTCATTCATAGCCACAGCAGTGCACAGCTCTCCACTGGGATACCAGGTGAAAGGTTCATCAACTTGGTCTGAGCTGACTGATAAGAACCCCCGTAGAACTACAATTGTACAACAATGCAATGTGTGTGTGTGTGTGTGTGTGTGTGTGTGTGTGTGTGTGTGTGTGTTTTATACACTACCTTCCTCTCTGGCCAGTTATACTTCTCGAATATGGCATTATATGTATCCACTGCCCCATCTGTGACCAACATTATGGCCTGGCTACACTCACTACCCCTCCCAGTCTCGTTGAACTGTAGATAGATAGAAATAGAGACAGAGAGAGAGAGAGAGAGAGAGAGAGAGAGACAGACAGACAGAGAGAGAGAGAGAGAGAGAGGGAAAGTTAAGGCAAGTCAACAACATCAAACTAACTAGTTTAAAATCTAGCTTTTTTAAAAATATTTAGCAAACAGAGCATCTGATTACTTGTTATTAGAGAGTGTGATGTGTATTTACATGACCTAAGTTCATAATAGCTGTGTTGTAAAAGTAATTCAAATAATAACTTGTCCTCTCCAAAACAAAGGCACAGATGCACACAAGCTACCATGAGCTCGCAGTAGCACCCTGGGACTTCAGAAAGAGGAGTCATGGAGCAGAATGAAAACATAAATAGGAACGGTAAATGTGTGTGTGTCTGTGTCCTTGATAATTGCCAGTTCATAATGAGGAGATGTCGAACCATCGGAGTCATCAGGCGCCTTGTTTACTTGGATTGTGCATGATTTTGTTGCTTTAGCGATTAATTACGGCGCACTAATTAATTTTGTGCATGAAACTATTGTTCTGTGTGTGTGTGTGTGTGTGTGTGTGTGTGTGTGTGTGTGTATGTATGTTTGTGAGAGTGATCTTGCTTTAGGGTATTACTTACTTCACTGAGGAGATTGAAAGCCTCAGTCAGACCTATGTCTAACATGCCGATGCCTTTAGCGAAGAGCTTGTCCAAGTGCACCCGGAAATGCTGGGGGGAATAAAGTTGGTCAGGGAAACATTAGGATCATGGTCAAAAGAACAAGACACACAACACAGAGGGAGACAGCATCGGAGCTCATCATTGATTTGAATGGAGACATTAGAAAGACATTGACAGTTAGAAGTGTTAAGATACTGATTTTGTTCAAAGCAAGGAAACATCACATTTATTTTAAATAGCCATTATTTGGGTGTTATATTGAACGAGTGGTCTATGGACTCTTTAACTCGACGCCCTCAGCCTGTTTTTGAAGCAAACTGACACTTTATCTTGGAGGGAAATGTCACATTACTGACTGAAAGTACGTGACATTGCTTTCCCTCCGCCTCCTTTTTGCTGAACGTTCAGCTGCGCGAAAGTGTGTGTGTGTGTGTGTGTGTGAGTGTGTGTGTGTGTGTGTGTGTTTGTGTGTGTGTGTGTCTGGGTGCGCAGGTGCGTTAGACGTGATCATGTCACAAAGGGTACATCATCGCTGTGTCAATTAATGAAGAGTTTAATGTTGTCAGCAACCTAACAGGTCTCATGTGCATGTCTGATTATTTGCAACAGCCTGAGAGCAAAACTCAACCCACTCACACACTGATAGACAGACAGACAGACAGATGGAAACAGCCCATTATCAAATTGAATCTATTAATATCTATTTATATCCAGTTGTTGGCATTTCGATAATTTCCTGTTGACTCTGGGTCTGTCCATCTGCCTGCAAAACACATTTTCACCTAAGGAGGTGAGTTAACCTAAACTTCTATATTACCTATGGCAACAGAGGCATTCCATACAAGATACAGTATGTCTCTCAATTTTAGGGTCTGACAACAACCCACACCTACACCCCACCTACATCATTATGTAGGTGGGGTGTAGATGCCTCTTATTTTTCTACCATTTTCCTTCTCTCAATCTACATTCATTCCCTCCAGTCTTCTACTCATTACTGATGGGAGGAGAGCACGCAGTAGGGGGTCCGAGGAGCATAATGCCATATCAGAGCTTGCTCACTTGGGAGTAAACAAACGCACACATGCACACACAAACACACACACACACACACACACACACACACAAGCGTGAGTGCCAGCAACCCACAAACAAATATGTGCACAAAAAACAACCTCCAGCGTCTCAACATCCCCATATTGCAAGAAGGCACAACCTTTTCCTTTGATGTGGATAAAAAGGTTAATCGGATCCAACAAAGGGCTGTACCCTGGAGCACAACAAACTTTATCCATTGAGTGTGTGTGTGTGTGTGTGTATGTGTGTGTGTGTGTGTGTGTGTGTGTGTGTGTGTGTGTGTGTGTGTGTGTGTGTGTGTGTGTGTGTGTGTGTGTGTGTGTTTGTGTGTGTGTGGCTGTGGATGTAGATGTGTGTGAGTTGAGATCGACAAAGTGATTTGTCTCAGCACAGTGGGCTATGTTCAATTCCTGGTACAGCAGTGTACCTAAGTGACAGATTCAGAAAGTTTGTGTGTGTGTGTGTGTGTGTGTGTGTGTGTGTGTGTGTGTGTGTGTGTGTGTGTGTGTGTGTGTGTGTGTGTGTGTGTGTGTGTGTGTGTGTGTGTGCGTGCAATGCTGAATGATCAAAACCTTTTGTGCTACACCACAAGGCTCTTTAAAGTAAATTGGACATCAAACCCCTTCATAGATGATCATAGCAGTCAGCTTAATGAGGCCTGGCTACAAGGACATAGTAATGAATGAACAAATATGTCTTACATTGCATTTATTTATGTCAACATGGAGGAAGGTGCAATTCTGATGAAGGCATAAAAAGAGGCAGAAAGGATGTTTTTGCCGTGAACGAATATGATTCCAAATCACTCCACGGAAACATTTTGAGATGTATAAATAAGCACCCATTCTGTTGGCATAAGGTGACAGTTTAGCTTGAAGCCAGATTAAAACCCCAATGCTGTGGATTTGGAAATGTGCAGTTGAAAATACAACTCAGTTGAGACTGTGCCATTTTGGTTTAAAAGTAGGTAAAGTTAGGATCTGAAATCTTGAAATAGGGTTATAAAAATACTGGTTAAAACAATGGTTATGTTAAAGTTTTAACTAGGGCCAACATGTTCTTCTTCGGTAGACATAATTGATGCTGTTTGAGCTGCAAGTGAACCATTTATTCTTTCTGGGTGCAGTATTGGGTGATGTATTCCAAACATGAATACATCAACAATTAAAATCACTGCACCAAAACCGACTTCGTTTATTAGTCATTTCGTTTCTGCAGACAGCTCGGAGTCCAAGACTGTCTGATTAAAAAATTGTTGAAACTCACGAGTGACCCTTTAAGGATGAACAATATTGGCCTAGAACTATTGCATAGAAGAGTGATAATCAGGCTGGATGGATTCCACTTCTTCAGATGCCTGTTGATAATGCATTTAATATTGCCTGATAAATGTGTGGAAAAGGTATTTGTGACCCATTTGAAGTTGGGTATGAAAATGGAAATTAAACAGATTTTGGAGAGAAAGATCAGTAAGTTTAAGTCTCCAGTTACACAGTCACTTCCTGCCCCTAGCTGAAAAAGAAATACATTAGCCTTATCTTCTGGTGCAGACTGCCTCCCCCTATTAGCAGGCTGACTCACACAACATTAAACTAGCAACCGGAATAAAACACATAAAGCGTATCCATATTCATACACTCACTTAGCAATAAACATCAATTAAATACTTTTACACACATAATTGTGTGTGCATGGAAAGTAGTCCACATGTTTGCTAGTAAACAGCTGTGTGCCAAAGGTTTTGTGACTAGAGGTAATATATGTGTGGAAATCCATTTATAAAGGGATTTTTTTCTAAATGGAATTCTGAAAGATGTGGAGATGAGCCTACCCTGTATGCAAACGAGAGGAACTTGGACTTAGAAATGAAGAAGGGAACAGCAAAGATACTCACATATCAACCTAATGCAAACAAATTGAATGGACAGTCTGATCAGTATACATTAACAGAGTCACAGATACAAACACTCCCCAGACCACACTAAGTGGTAAAAACGTTTGCAGCTTGCAACCTCGTGAAAATCAAAACCATAATTTAAAGAAGCACTCCACCGTCAACCATTGCACTTCTGTAACACTGTTGGATATGTCATGGACTGTTCAATGATAAAAAGTATCACAAATCTATGCAGCGGAACAAAAGATCTCTTTCTTTTTTTTTACTTCACGCATTCTTCTTTCTTGTCAAAAGCTGTCGTCTACATCTACAGTGGAATGCCATCAGTGCTGTCGGAGATTGGAGTGTGTTGCTAGTAGCGACTAATGTAGCCTCAAGCTGCTAGCCCTCAGGCAAGAGACGAGGTGCAGAATGCAGACGTCTGGTAAGTGCACTTTCTTTCTTACTGAACAACTCCACATCTATGAATACTCTTCACTCCCAAACTGAAGTTGAATCAAGGAACATCACTTAAGGCAATTTAGCTGTTTCATTTTTGTATCGCTCCCTCAGGAGCAACAAAAGCCTCAATACAACTTCTCTCACATATGCAGTAGTGTACTCCCCAAGACCTGTTAACAGACTTTGATGTGCTAAATCAGTGGAATTCCCTCATAAGGACACCAGTCACTTAGCTATCGCCAATGGAGCATCACCACTTGCACCATGCGGCACAGAGAAGGTCTGTTATACAAGCTGGCTGGCTAACAGGTAAGAAACACACACACACACACACACACTCTCTCTCTCCCTCTCTCTCATTCACACGTCGCTGAAAAAAATGTATATTCCCTGTGATTAAACATGAGGTGCAATACTCATACTTCACACTGTACAGCCTATATCAATGTCGGTCCAAATCTATTCATATGAATATTTATTGCATACATCTGTTACTACTAATCCGGAAACTGGCAGGAGCCTCCATCATAGAAAAAAATTATGATTGACAATTGATAATTGACTGTAACAAGAGGAAAACAAAAGGACACAAGGAAGGAAATACTTACATCTTTGTTGGTGACATCTGCTTGGACCAGAGTTCCATTCAAGCACGGCTCCACATAATGCAATTCCTCATTGTACTGAAACAATACACAGAGAATAATTAACATTATCATTTTGAATTACTTTAAATGTGCCGTGTAGATAATATGTTTGATGTAAAATTAATCAATTAAAAATGTGAAGATATTAGAAACCCCACTCGTCGTTTAATGCATGAGTATGATTATGAATTAGACTTCAAAGTCAGAGGAAGAGAATGGAAGTGTGCTCCTCCAAGGCCAGCAATTCTGCCCAAATATTTGTATGTAGATACACCATGAGAGGCACATACAGCAGATGCACATGCACAAACTGTCACTGTATATGAGACAGACTTTGTCTCTCGCTGCAGATACTTTAGACAAAATCCATAACAACTTTTACACCACTGCCTGTCTTTCATGGTAAAGGTTCCTTCATGTAGCCTACTGTGTATACTGTAGAAGATACACAGTAGAAGTAGTATCTTTTAAAAGAAAAAAATTACAAATCCTTCTAGAGTGTTTACAGTAAACAATATGTTTCTGACGGATTGTCCAAATCATTTATTTTTCAAAAGGAACCATTTTGAAAAATAACAAGATTAGCATAACATGATAATGAAGACTTTATTCTGTAGACAAAATGAATGGAGGCTGGGAAATCTGTGATAATACTCACGATCTATCTACATTTTGATGTGAACTAGAATTTGTAAGTGCACTGTCATGCACGCGCGCACACACACACACACACACACACACACACACACACACACACACACACACACACACACTGTTTGAGTTTCATCAGACTAAGATGCGATAACAATGGTTTGGGTGCCTGAGGCGGGATCCAATCACAACCGTCGCTTTTGCAATTGCAATCTTCATTCAGCTCACTGCTAATTGGTTGTGAGCGTGACAGCAGAGAAAGCTGATTCGTTCCAGCGTTTCCTCTGATCTGAGGCAGAGAGGGTGTGTGTGTGTGTGTGTGTGTGTATGTGTGCGTGCGTGCGTTTGTGTGTGTTGCAGTTTAAAAAACAGAGGATAAGTAGTTTGACTTGTGTGTCCCCCTCCCTCACAGCAGTGTGCACAACTGCTTAGACTTACAGCTATTATGTTAAAAAAGTCATCGTCTCCAAGGGTGTCCAGTATGGAGGACACAGTCTGCCTGGCGATGGTCAGTCTGAGGCCCTTCATGCTGCCACTGACGTCCACCAAGATGACCACATCCTTGGGAGAGGTGGCAGCCTGGATGTACCACTTCCGGTTACGACAGTCAAAAGCTATGACCCCGTGTTCATCCGGCTTCCACTTGATCCCTTTAAGAGACATTAAGAGTCAGCATCACAAGTCAGAGATAAACAAAGGACCGGTAGAGCGGCGCATCATTTGTACGAAAGGGGAAATTAACTGTTACCTTACTGTTAGTTTTTATGCACCAAATCTCTGGAACAGACTCTCAGAGAACTTGAGGTCTGCTGCAACTCTCAGCTCTTTTAAATCAAGTCTGAAGACTTTTCTGTTTCCATTTTAACCTGTAATTTTTCAATGTTATTCATTCGCTTTTAAATGTTTTATTCATTCGCTTTTCTAATGTGTATTGTGTATTTTAATCTTGCCCCTGTAAAGCACTTTGAATGGCCTTGTGTCTGAATTGTGCTATATAAATAAACTTGCCTTGCCTTGCCTTACCTTGGCTGAAAGAGGGAAAAGGGTGGCAAGGTAAATCTGCTCTCTGTGCCCTAAGGGGATTTCTGCCAAAGCACACTGCTGTTTCTGTCACAGCAGATTTATTTTTTCTAAAACATTCATCATTTGCTCGCTTACACTGCCTCTCCCCTTAGAGTATGCAATTTCAAGATTCAGTCCAGCCAAATCACACTAATTATAGATATTTTCTCACTTACTTTATGGTATGTGTGCTAAAGAAAAAAAGAGAGATTTGACATTTCTGAAGCCACCCCAGTACAACGGAATGGAAATAAGACTGAAAAAAATTCAAAAGCAACATCCACCTTTGGAAACTATTCAAATCAAATGAAAAAAACAGAGAATGCACTGTTTTCAAATGGAAAAAGCTTTTAGTCTTTGAGTCTTAATGCAGCAACTACTTTGGAGGCATCCACGTCAGAAAACTAAAAATAGACAGCCAGGGTACATAGCCATGTGATATTTAAAATCATAATTCTAAATACCTATACGAATGTTCAAAAGAAAAAACGTGATTTTCTTATATTAAGGGCCCTATGGAATATATATTCTCCATTTTCATTCAACGGGCTACTTTTCTTTATTGTGCTACTTCTGCTCTCATTCATTCCACTTCACCTGAATATGTAAATTTTTCTTCAGCCACCCTCTAATCTCTACAAACTCTCTGACCTGTCTCTCTTCACCTCCCTCTCTTTTCTTCCATCTACTCTCCCTCGTCCTCCGCTAGCCCCAAGCTTCTAGCTGTCAGTTACCGTCAGCCACTTAATTACAAACACACACACACACACACGGCTACTATCTAAAAAATCCACACTAACAAACACACACACACACACACTTACCTGGGTACTGCCTGAAAAAGCCTTTGGCACTGCCAAAGTACTGCCATATGAGTGATGGGTCTCTCTCAAAGTTATCCACAAACACTTTGTTCAAGGCCTCGGACCAGTACACTCCATTGACGATGGCAGAGTCTGAGGATTGAAGGGGAAGAGAACGAGAGACAAAGGTAAGTAGGGAGAGCAAGGAAAGAAACACAAGATGAGTTAAAAAAAAATTATGTTGTTTGTAGTCCAGGAGCGTAGACCATGGCATTGTGTAGTTCTCAACAGCTCGCTTTCAGGACCTCTTCATTACACAGAGATACGTACATGGATGGAAAGAAAAAAGAGATAAGGGAGAAAATAGGAATAGGAGATAAATAGAATACTCTGCCCTACAAAGGCAACATGCTCCAACTGTATAATAAGTCAGAATTGAGTTAAGTAACTCTGCACTGCAATTCACTAAATTGATTTTTAGTAATATATCTGTTAAACCCACCGTTGCACCAAAAAAAAACTAGAAAGCTATATTTCTATCAAGTGAATGCTATCAGATGGAAAATGAAAAACGAAATATTCTCTCTGATTTTGTCTCAGCTGCTGAGGAAAATATCTAATAACTCCTACTAGGGCAACTGGATTAACAGATACAGTATCAATACGTGCTTTTCACTCCAGTGGACTTCACACAATTTGGTGTGGTTAACTTTAGGCTACTTTTTATTTTTTATAAATCTTTTTATTGGAAGATCAAGGATGTTACATTTTACAGGAAGTAAAACAGTACTCCATTTGCATTTCATCGTAACCAAATATAAATCCTAAACAAATCCTAAACAAACAAAAACGTAGCAAAAAGAACATTGAACATTAGGTTACTTTTAATCCATAAACGTACGTATTAGAATGTAGAAAACAATAAATGAAATGGTTATGTATAATATTGATTTAAGCATGAATAATAATAGATATACAGATAGACAGGGATACTCCGAAAAAAAGTTGATTATCTCTTACAAACTGTTAAAATGAGCAACAAAAACGTTTTTGCTTATAGAAACTGTTATTTGACCCTTGCATTCCAGAAATATGATCACTATGTTAAAGTACTTCAACATACAATCTGGGGTTAAAATAAATATCCTTAAAAATATTCAAATTAAGGCATAACAACCTTTACACGGTTTGCCAGACAACCACTTTTTGTAATCCTCGCTCTTCCTGTAGTTACTGCTCTCTGCCTTTGCAGGGCAGTATGAGTGTGTGTGTGCATGTGAAACATACACTGTGCATCTCTGCAGGTATGCCCATGTGCATCTGCCATATGTGCTATAGATTTTGTTAAAAAAAATTCCATCCAAACTGATTGTGATATATGGCGGGTCGTATCCAATCATTGAAGCTCCTTTTCAATTTGCAGGCTGAGAGATGTAACTGGTTAGCGAACAGACAGCCAAGCTTATAACGGCTGCTTACTACCAACAATTGCAGTCGGTTCAAAAGCGGGAAGGGAAGATGGAAGATGGAAGATGGAAGCGTAAAAGGATGGACAGACGGACACAATTAAACAATAAGACACAAACACAGAAGAGAGAGACAGAGAGAGAGATGATTAAACAAAAAGGCAGGGAGGCAGAGGAGTACCTAATGGACAGAGAGAAAGCAAAGCAGATAACAGATTCCCCATCATCTCCTATACTGGCAACATTGTTCCGCTGTCAACAGTCATGCCAATAAGCCATGATTGAATTAGCCTTCGGGAAGCCAGCGCACACCAAAGCCCCTCTCTTGATAGTAAACACCCATCCACCTCTTTTGGAGTGGAGAGGAGACTGGATTTGATCCAAGCCCCATTTACACAACAATACAGTCATTTCTGGGGCAGATTGAGTGTCTGTTACAATCTGAAAGTGTGATGAGTGCTGAGGGAAAGGGGGTTTGGGCTCTACTTCTCATTTGAATTAATGTCAACTAATGATGAACTCCTTAATTCAGTCTGATCAGAAGAGATCCCATGTGTATAAATATCCATTCACACGTGCTTATATAGTCAAGAGTAGAACAAGTAGAATGGCAGATTTATCTGAGCCGAAATCAACTTTGCTTTATATGGTTCCTTATGATGATTTTGAAGGAGGCTTTTTTACAAGAGAAGCGATGGAAGTGTGAGTACAAACAGGAGAGAAGTGAGAAGCCATGATGAATGTGTATGAGTGTGCATGTGTTCACGTGAATGTGAACATTCCTCCATCTCAGCGAGTCGGTAGAGGTAGGCGTATCGACCCCGGCGTAAATGTGTACATAGCTTGGCTGCACCCACAGCACACGTTCCTGTCATGTTCAGCCTTATAAAGTATAATGGTGTGTGGGTTGTGTTTGGGTTGCGTGATGCGAGTTCGGAAGACGGATGTTTGATGTAGTGGGTTCCTCCCGAGATTAATCTCCGGGGCCATGCAGCCCTCTCTGCTATCATGGACTTAACCTCCAATTCATCACTGCTGCCACCAAGCTATTTATGAAGTGCACATGAGGCTACAACCAGCTCTTCAGCAGCATAACAACACAGTGACAAAGAGGACAGTGACCTGCTACTAAGCAAGGGGGTTAGGTTTTAGAAGTGCAGCCCTGTTTAGATGCAGAATAACACTGCGTAAAAAAAGAAGGATCGCAGCCTCTTTTGTCATTGGCAAAAAAAAAATACACACTGGTCTTCAAGAAAGTTCAACCTTGCTCAAATTCGACCTCAATGCAATATGGCAGCATCAGGCAACTGCATTGGTAAATCTTGACACATTGAAGTGCACATTAAAGGTTGATTACTTTTTTTTAGATGTGCAGTGTTTTGGCAGCAAATGAGGCCTCCCAGCCAGGTGATGTCATGTTGAATGTGGATTTCCTGGAATCTAATTCATCTTCTCACCTGCACCTGTAGCCCCACAACCACAACGAAGGCCACCCTTTGGCGTTTTATTTAGTGCAGCGCAAGTTCCTGTCTGAACACCTTTACTAGCTTCTTGGCAAAAATCTAGAACGTTTATATAACTTGTCAGTGCTTGAGCAAACATTAAGGAAACATCAAAACTCCTTGTTTATGATACTATAATACCTGTGTTAACTGACATACCAGCTTTAGCGTATCCATTCCAAAGGGGAACCATGTTGAAATGTTCCCAAAGGTTCTAAGGAGTCGTTAACAAACTGTTTCCTTCCCCAGAGCCGAGCCTCACATCCTTCTTTTCGCAGAACCCTGATACTTTCCCACCAATGAGCTCCCTGCAGTCCCAGCCATTACCTTTTCGTTATCACTAACACAGCCTGCATATCTCAAGCTCTCTCTCTCTGTGTGTGTGTGTGTGTGTGTGTGTGTGTGTGTGTGTGTGTGTGTGTGTGTGTGTGTGTGTGTGTGTGTGCCCACTTGTGTGCTCAATTCTACTCATTTGCCTGTGAATCAAATCAAAATGACTCTTCCTCTCCCTGTATTGGCGCACCAGCCTGCCAGCCTCACTCTCCTAGCTCTTACATTCAATTTCTTTCCATTTCATTCTCTCTCTCTATCTCTCTCTCTCCGTCACTCTCACTTGCTTCTTCTCTTTTCTCCACCTAGCTTAATTAATCTGTTGCCTAGACCTTCCATCAGTCCGACTTAACCTACTTTCTTTCTCATTTACTTTCTCCCGCCTCTCTGTCCCTCTCTCTCTCTCTCTCTCTCTCTCTCTCTCTCCATATAATTTCTTTGCCTCTGGTGGCTGGGTTAAGCCGACTTGACGTTGACTCTGTCTGCAGAGCATTTGACAAGGCCATGGCTTCATTGGTTGGACTTGAGTGGATGGTAAATCCGCAGAATGTCTGATTATTTAACCGCTAATTAAGTCGGTGTGTGGTGGGGATGATCCAGTGAGATACAGTTAATGAACTCAAATTCTCCTCCTGATGCAGACAGACTTCCATTTGCACCAGCACGCCATACTAAACTGATGATCATTGTTAATTTTTTAGATTGGGGGTATCAATCATTCAAATTACTGAACAATTCAGCCGAAAAGTCAGTGCACCCGAGAGGCTTAAGATGTACATGATATTTGTATTGGTGATGGAACCGATTCTTTTAGCTCACACTTGCATTCGTGACACCCTTAACATGAATTTCAGGTGGTGAACTTACCTTTGTTGTACATATTGGTGGGCACCTGGACCACGCTGAGGCTGAGGTTGACTGACAGGTTGTTAAAGTGGTCATTGGGTTGAAGGAGGAATTCTCCTCCCAGCTCCATGCTGTTCCCCTCCTCATCCACCTCATTGATCAACACTGCATTGAAGTATTCATACTGGGAGATGAAGGGAAAGACAGACAGACAGCGATTAGATTTCACACACAACTATATACACCCCCTCAAACCCTGGTTCTATCGTTCAGAATCTGTGTTTCTCAGTTTTAATCTGCTCTTCTCTGCTGAATGGTGTTGTCACCTAAATAGAATGACTGGGTCACTCCGGTGCTGAGTCAGAGAGTAGTTTGCATACTAATCCCTGGATCATCCCAGACCTGCATGTTGTTACAGTAGAAAGCTGCTGAGTTGACAAAATCGCTCGTCGGCGCGAACGCTCCCCTCCTAGATGCTGCATGTGGTGCTCTGCCTCCACTGTATTTTTAGTACTGCGCATACTGGAGAGACGATTAATAAATCATAGAGCTGGATAAATATAGAAGCACATGGCGGTCTGCATCCCGAAGGCTCTAAAAGTCTGAGATACAACACGGGGGCACAGCCTGCGGATGCTTCAGCCGACGGAGAACAAACCACAACAAATAGATAAAGACACGCTCGCGAGTGAAGAGAAAAGGTGGACATTTGAGAGAATAAAAACCCAAAGGATGCATTCATAGTTTTGTATTTTTACGTGTAAATGAACAACACATAGAGAGGGTTAGGGCCCTAATGAATAATCCATACAGTCTTAAAAAAGACAGGCTCTTGTTTTTGTAACAGTGCATCATTCCAGCAGAATAGGTGCAGTGCAGTTTGGTAACCTGTCCTATAAAAATAATGTCATGAGGGACATCTGTGTACTTTGAACTTCACTTGGAAATACTCGTCTCTCTTTTAAGACTTAGGCCCGTTGGTTCATGTTCACCTTGTCGGTCTTTATTTCTCCAGAGTGACCTGTTTGCTATACATTATCCCTTACCTATCACACATTGGCTCATAAAGGATAACCTTTATTTGCTTTTTAAATCAAAAATACATTTTACTGTTCTTACTGTCAGTGGCAGTGGCAGCAGCAGCAGCGTTTCAATCCGTTGTGCAGGTGAACAGACATGATTACATGGCTTACAGCCACATTGATTTTTCTTTTAACGACCAAGAGAATATAGGACTTGAAAAGGGCCTCTAAGGGGAATGAAAAGCCATTCTCGAGAGTCCAATACAAAGCCTCAGTACATGTGTTATCATTCAGAGGTGGGCAGGCAGTCTCTGGACTTTGATTTTTTTTTAAGACCCCAGGTCAAATCGAAGGTGAATCGGTGCAGAGAAAAACAGACATTGCATTTAAAAGTGAGCATATCTTATCTGTCCCTTAGCAAATCCTGACACAAGCCCTCAGATGTCTGACATGACAATGTTTATTTTCCTACCACTCAATTCAGTGGACTCTTTCCTCTGTCTGCCCTCAGGAACACTCATACCCAGCAGCACCCTTGCTTCTCTATTCAACCACCACTAACCTTCATTTGGGCAAAATCTTTTTCAGATCCTCCTGAGGAACACCATCATCCCCTCAGCCCGTTGCAAAACACAGATAAAGCCATCAATTAGGCTGGCAAACGCCCTGCCTATCGGTGTAATTAATCAGACCTGATTAGGCTTATTAGCCTTTTATCAAGGAGAACATTCCATTTCAAGGTGAGGGAGCACAGTGTTGAAAACTTCCGCTCAGATTATTCCCTCTTCTCTTTTGACTCTGCCTCTGTCTACCCCCTTTGTGAACACACAACTTCAATTGTGTTTTAAAATTAAAATTGTCTTAATTTTTTTTTATGACAAAAAATAATACTTTATTTTACTATAGGGGAGAGTGGCCTAAGTTGTGCCACTTTTTACTCAAAGTGATTTTAAAGTGAGGCCTTGACAGTTATGTCTCCAACTCAAATATGTACATATATTTCAGGATGTTGTGCATCCCTGGCAATAAAAACTTTTAACTGTTTAAGAAATATAGCTTTCGGAAAAAAAGTTGTCTTGTGGCCCAACTTGCCCCCGGTGTGGTGTAAGTTGTGCCACAAGAGAGAATACCATGGGGTAAATTGTGCCATTGATATATATCTCATAAACTGTAATGCAAGACAAATCCATAAAACAATTACTTATTTAAGGTTTATTTAAAGTAAATAAAGTAAATATTTTACAAAGATTGAAGGTCAATTTTCTTAAACAAGGCCTAGCAGATCTAGGTGGTTTTGCCTGCAAAGCTCACAATGACAAAGTCACCATTATCATCTTTCTGGCCATCTGAACTCTCATCAGTGGTGTCGTTAAGTGGAATGGAGATGTCAGTCTCTTCTGAGCTACTGTAGACAATCACTTTCTTTTTGGTGACCAGCGTATACAGCCATGCCAATGGCACAACTCTCAGAAATGTACTTTGCACTAGTTGCTCCGTGCTTGTGACTGCCACCTGACAAATGTGATTCCCCTACATTTCTGCCTTTAAATCAAGGCTCAAAACCCATCTGTACACCCTGGTTTTTCCTCCCCATTAACTATCTTACCTCTTCACTACTATCTTTGTTTATATTTGTGCATATATGGGCTTTATGTCTTTTATTTTTGTTATTGTTATTTTACCTTCATTGTTTACCTACTGAATGCACTATATACAGCACTTTGGACAGTGCAAACTGTCATAAATGTGCTTTTATAAATATATTTTACTTACTTACTTACTTACTTATAACTCACCTAGGCCCTTAGGCACATATCACCCCAACCCCAGAATTTTGGATAATAGGCATGATGCAGCAGTTTAGGGCTGACATCGTGCTAACTGTATAGGTCTCAAAGTGTAGCATACTAAAGCACTAAAAAATGTGTCAAATGTTTTCAAACTTGTCTATAATTGTTTGGACACAATAATCAAAAAACCTTGATCATGGAAATGTTACTTTGAAAGGCAAACAACGTTTTTTTAGCTTAAATGTGCTTTAATCTTATCTTGTGTCTCTCTTATTAACAGGATGAGTCAAATGGGTGGCTCTTCTTAAATATGTGGTCACATTTTCAATTTCTTCCACAGTTTTCTAGAAACAAGGGGTGGCACAACTTCCCCACCGGCACAACTTAGGCCACTCTCCCCTATCTAAAAAAAACAAGTTGGCTCGGAATGTCATACATTATAAAGAGAGAATAAGAGGTGTCTGTCAAACATCCGTATCAGCTGTGTAACTGGTGTATTTAGTTACTTTTAAGGTGCTCTGAGGAAATGTCAGGTCCTGTTAATTTTTGCACCCCCCTTTGGACAAAAGCGGTAGTGTTTCAACTACGCCAGGGTGGGTGTACCCATGACAAAGGCATTGAGAAAAACTATATAAAAATAGCGTTCTTTACACTGATGGTCTCATTTGCTGTTACATGTTACTTATAATCATCAGAGAAAAAATTTGATATTTATCATAATTTATCATATGAACAATTGATCAAAGATGAATTGTTTTTAGGCAAGAATTGGACTTATATTCACCACAAACACTGACTGAATGGAGACTATTGCATTTTATTGGCTACATGTGTGAATAGCCAACTGTTTACAAGACAGTTTGCAATATCAATTCTAAAAAGGGGGAAAATATGCCACAGTTTGATCCATAGCTTTGTTTCGTTGGGCCTAATATCTTATGCACATTTTTGTAATATTCTTATTGGAAAGGATGATTCCTCTTATCTTTTCTGCAGTTCCATTTGACCTGGGATCATTAAAAGGTTGCTCGTAACATCAGAGTGTCCGGTTACATATAATCTGGTGAGGTTGCAGGATCGACGACCTCCAGGCAAACAGAGAAACCCTGGCACAGTTTCCCAATGCAGAGAACTGCTGACGTGTCCTTATTCACCCCTTCTCTTTGCTTCCCCTGCACCTGACCTCTCTGCCTCTGGCAACTGTATCTGTATTCTCCTGCCAGAGAGGGCAATGGTGTCCCGAGCCCAGCCTTTAATTACAACCTGATTATTACCTTCACAACCTCTCCAGGTCTCTCTCAGTATGTTGCTCTCCCAATCAAAAGAAATGCACACTAAGTGAATGTGCACAGAATACATGAATGACGATCATGTCGATTTTACAGAATCTGAAAATGTGCCCTTAAGTACTTATTGTTGTTATGTGATTGTGATCGCTCAAATATTTAAAAAGAAAACAATGAACCAAAGAAAATTCCTTTCTTTGGTTCATCTTGAGCCCAAATTATTTTCAAAACATTCAGTTTTAAAAGATGATCTCCATATAAATGGTATAATGATGAGTTCAATGGAACTACAGGGAGCTGTAGAAGCAAGGACTTGTGTCATGCGTCAGCTGTTGCTGACTTTTAAAGCAATCTAACCCAGTTTTTACCTCAACCTAACATCTCAAATTGAGGACACTTAAAAACGTGGGAGCTTTGATTAAACATAATGTAGGCACACACACACACACACACACACACACACGTGCAGAGCCTACTGCACCTGCAACGCACGAGACCCCAAATGCATCTTCACCCTTCACCCTGTTCTCTTTCTGCCATTGTCTAGTGGCAGTACCAGTTATCATTCGCCCTCTCACTTCCGCTGTCTCTCCCTCCTGAGACGATTCATCCCTTTCCCTTTTTTCTGGCTCAGCCCTTACCCACTACCCATTGTTCACTGGCTGTATGCGATCCTCATCAAGCTCCTCGCCACCCTCTGTCTCCTCCCAGCATTCATCTGGTATGTGCTCTCTTGAGCATGCAGCTCTCATTGGCAAAGGTTTGGTTCCTATCGGCTCTATCTGAACGAGCATTGTTTTGCGATTGCTGGCTTGCCTCTGTCTAGTCCCCCCTTTCTATCCGTTTGTCTCTCACATCTCACAGGCTGTGCTCCATCTTTCCTCTAAATCCAGATTTTCCACATAAAAGCAATTCCCAAGAAGTGCAGATTTTGTTCAAATGAAGGCAGTAGAAAAGCTAAGTCAACATTTGTGAAACATGTATGAGAAAGAAATGAAGTTTTGATAATGTCAGTGACTATCTCATGATCCCAGACAGAAAACAACCGTGACCAATGACTTGATTCAGGGAAACAATGTAAGTTGTGCAGAGGCTCTGGCTCTACTCTAAGTAAGTGTCTTGAAAGACATGAGAAAAGACAAAAGCAAAGAAAAAGATAATGCCAGCAGAGGAATATGCTTTAAAAAGTATACAGAAAATAAAGTTTAAAAAAAAAAGTCAAAACAAACAACAGTTAATGAGTTTGCTAATGGACTTGTTTAAATTCACAGCATGTGGGCTTTGGTTTTGATTAAAGCTGCACCCATCAGCTTCTGAGTTTCAAAAGTGTGGGAGTGAGAGTGGGTGTGCGAATGGAGGCCGGGGCAAACCAAAGAGTGAACATGTGTGTGTGTGTGTGTGTGTGTGTGTGTGTGTGTGTGTGTGTGTGTGTGTGTGCGCGTGTGCGTGCTCGCTCCCCCGATTAATCGAGGCTGTGTGTGTGTGTGTGCGTGCATGCATGTGTGTGCGTGTACACAGAATGCTGTGAAATGTGTGTGCCTCAGTGTGGGTGTCTGTGTTGAGTCGATTATGCCATTCTGGCGTTACAGTGAAGGAGTGCCGAGTGCCACTAATGCAGTCCCTGATCATGGTGTTAACAACCTGATCTTTAACGCCGCAGTGCATTACGCTGAGAGATCGCACATGTTCTATCAGCACCCACTCACTCAGTCACTCAGTGCTCGCGCTGCACACAGAGAGGAAGAGGATGAGGAGGGCTCTAAACCTCGCAGCATTAAGACACTAAGAAATGAGAATGATGTCATTAGAATATCATTCTTTCTTTGTTCTCTTTGTTGTGAGTCCTGTTTCTTTTCTGCATTCCTGTAGATACATCATTTCGGAAATCCAAATTACTTACAAACTAATTTGTCAGGTATCAATCAATGGATTGCTTAACTTAAAGATCTACCATTTAAAAAAAAATTGAATAATTGATAAAAAATGTACTATTAACTGTAATTTTTCAAGCAAAATGACAAACATTGGATGGTACCAGATGAGCAAAAAAAAATAAAAGTGAAATTATGAAGAGAAAAATTATTCACTATGCAACTCCCCTTTGGTGTGATGCTCCATGCATCACCAGTACGTTTGCACTCAAAAATAAAATGCATTAATCACTATGATGGGTTGAGGGAAATCATGTGATTTAATCTTCACCGACTGGTAAGAATTGTTTATTTTATTCATTTTGGTAAGGCAATTCATTAAATGAAATAAATGTGATACTCACAAACAGTCTTATCGCATTAGGTTTCTCCTCTTTTCAATTAATTTCTCTTTACTTTTTATCAGGCTTTCCACTTCATTTGTACAGTGATTATGCTCTTCTAAATTGAATTCAATAACTTGTTTTATGTGACACTATCTTTCATGTTAATGCATCTGCAATAAAAAAATAAATAAATCACATTACTTTTACAGTTAAGTTCAATGCGAAACACTTTGAAACTGCTATTTCACGTATGCTATTTAAACGAACCTGCTTCAATGCTTCCGCGGACATTCATTTCACTGGTATCGTCACATTTTCTTTGTTGAGTGCAGAGTGACTGCCTTATTAGCGATGAATGCAAGCTGGTGCACAGGGTCGCCAAAGTGAGCTGCTCAATTATTAAGTAAATTACTGAGTCAATTATTAAATTTTTGAGTATGTTTTATTAAAAGCCTTAGTTAAAATGAAACAAAAAAAGTCAATGACAAAAATGTGTTTTCTGAAGACACACATTAGCTCACACTGTTACAACAGCATACAGGCAAGCATCCCGTGCCTTTTGGAAAGAGCACATATGCAGAGTATCCTACGTGTACCCAGTCTGGCTTATAGAGTGTTTTTCAGTGCATGACACACATGCACAGGCTCACATACACATAATTAAAGAAAAACACTCCTGTTGATTTTGATAAATACTCTTAATGCAAAGAGCAAAAAACAGTGAGTCAACAGCCTGAAGGGGGGAATGACAGGGACCAGGGGTTTGAAGCGTGACGCTCCACCCTCTGGGGTTTCCTTTTAACTCTCATCATCACTCCAGCTCTCTCTCTCTTTTAGTCACCCAGCCTCCCTATACTCTATTGCTTCACGCTTTGGGAATAAAGGGGAGAGACGCTATACTCCCAGAGTGTGGAAGCGTGACTGGAAAATAACCAGCGGGCATGGATACAGGTAATCAGCAAGTAAACAAGACAGAAGTTTGAGTAAATAACTTGGAGGAAAAGGCCAAGGAGGGTTCCATATTTGATGTGCTTAAAATACCTATTTGTGCTGCTTATACTTTGTGTGCACCCAATGTAAAAAAAAACAAGACTATGATGTTGTATAGCACCGATAATGGTGATTACACATATCAAAACAATAAGGTGGCAGTGGTGTCTGTAAGAGAAAATTATTATCGATGTTTTAAATTATAGTCAATTCAAAGTTGTATTTGTTGTTATTAAAAGCAATAGTTAATGAATATTCAAGTTAAGAAACTGTGGATTTGCAGAAGTGTAAACAAAGCTTATACCAGTACGAAAACCAACGTTTTCTGGGCAAGGAAATTAGTAACTGACTTTGTACCTTATCTATACAGATAAGTCATGTCAGGTAAGAGAAAACTTCCCTGCTCTCACCTGACCTTACAGTTTTCCTCTAAGAGTTTCGGTGGGATTTATAAAGTACATTGAAACAGTTTGCTCTGATTGTTGGCTGTGTGATGCTCCAGGCTGCACAATAACTCTTTGATTTCCAGGTTCAAATCTGATTGTCTGCCCACACACACACTACTGTAGTTTTCTGAAAAGTCTAGTTGTGTTATGTCTGGGTTTGATTCATGTTGGTTCTTTGAAAAAAAAGGAAGATTGCAAATATGTCAGTCAGAACCCTATTTGTAAAAAAGGTTGTTTGTTTTTCCACCTTCCAAAACGATTGATTTGATTTTGTTCTGATTCTTGCTTGATAGAAAGATTCTCTAAGGAAGCATTGGTGCAACAAAATGATAAGCAATACAATTTGTTGTATTTGTGTGTTGTTGATCTGTCAGGTTCATAAAATAACTGTTTAAGTCTAAAACTGATTAATTCTTTTAAATATTGTATTTATTCCCGAACCTACCTTCACATGCCTGGCCATGCATTCATGTGACAGGACGGTGAAGTAAACGATACTCTGGACACACACACACACACGCATGCACGCACGCACGCACACACACACACACACACACACACACACACACACACACACACACACACACACACACACACACACACACACACACACACACACACACACACAGGGTCAAATATTTTTTGCAAGTAATAAGAATAGCAAATGGGTGAATCAACAAACGTGTGGCCATCTCTTTGCACAATACGGTAACACTCTAGGACAGTGTGAGAACAAAGGAGAGAGAGAGAGCGAGAGAGAGAGAGAGAGAGAGAGAGAGAGAGAGAGCTAGAGAGAAAAAATAAATAAAGATTAAGCATTTGTCTCCCATTTCTCCCACCAGACTGATTCTACATTTTCAGTCAACATCGGGCTTGGCAATTGACTGTTTGTCTCCAACCTCCAAAGGAAGGATTTCCATTGGTTGCAAAGGGCATGGGGGAGACTGCTCTCCGCTTTCCTATTTACAGTACACGAGCGTTGCGGGTAAAAAGAGCAAGGGAGGAAAATCGCAGCAGATTACCGTGCCAATTTCACATGGAAGCAGAAGAGCTCTGGAAAGGATAGATAAGGAAATTCCTATCAAAACCGCTGCCAGCCAAATGTGTATCCAATAGCAAAAATGAAAAAAAAAGCCACAAACATTTTATAATAAACCCCCGAATAGTGATGGAGGGGGTTTCACTCTACAGCGTGCATGTGGTATTTTTAGCACAGCTGGTGATAATTACCATCTATTCACCATGTTCTGCAGTAATAAGTACTAATAGAAATGCCACCGTGCAGACACAGGGACGTGCGCAGGTGTACACGTACAGCAAACACAAAAATGCGCACGCATGAAAATGTTTGTGTACGTAAGAATGCTCAAGCGTTCAATTTTTTTTGCTGAGGCAATTTTAAAGCACAATTAGCAAAGAACAATTAATGGTGGGGACGTAATTTGCCAAGACGTACGTACTGACAAACCTGCTTAACAAAAGGTTAAATACAAAAACACAGACAGTCACATGAACACACAGGCACAGAGATACACACACATGCTTATATGGATGCGGCAGTCGGGAAAGTCAATCTGTTTTTAGAACCATGACGAACGAGCTGGTGAAGCAGGGATTCATTTGTGACAAAAGTCAGAACATGATGCAGAACCTCCTACATTTGGGTAGCAATTTCTTTTGTGACTATTACTACTTTTTTTTTTTTGTAAAAATCAAAAAGATTCGCACATAAGTTTTTCTGACCAATCCAGACGGTTAATGTTTGAATGGTGGCTGGTTGAGGGGTGATGCATGATACTGTATGACCATAGATGGTGATACTGATTTGTAAGGTTTATGAATATATTGTCATTACTGCTGCTATCAGATAGGATAGGTGGGGCTCAAATGAAAACCTGTAGGCCGTACAGGCAAGTGCCTCTGCATTCGAGGTCTCCCTGGTTTGCGGGAAATAAAGCCTCTATAATGAAGTAACAATGCATCATACACCAATTGCCCTAACATTAATCTCTGATTAAAGTAGAATCTTATTACTGTTGTCACACACCATTCCATTCCAACAAGCATCTGGCAGGTACACGTAATTGTCATTATCACGCTCGTTATTGTCCTCCTTCATCCCTCTCTCCCTTATCTTTCTCCTTCCAACGTCAGTTAATTTCCCATTCCACAATTTTTGCCAGACTACATACACAATAAAAGTGTGTTGGTACACTATATCTTCTTGTATAGAGGTATTTTGGCTTGACTGTGTCCTCGGACATTGTGAAAACTCTATATAACACCATAGGCTCTCTATCAGCCATTATCAGCTCTGTACCGTAGCTGTATCATTAAAGCTGAAACAAAGGGACACTCGCTTTGCTGGGCTTGTCTCATCGCCGCCAAGTAATTACTGGCACAAAGCACCACTGTGAGCCCACACAGTGTTGCTGCCCCTCAAGCAGCACATGAAAACACAAACACACATACACACAGACAGATAGGCGTCCACACAGTGACACAGTCATGCAGATGCACAAACACATGTAGACAAAACGTGCAGAATGACCTCAACAGATAAATGCTTGACAAACACATGTGTCTATCTATTAAGGCAGAACAACACACACACACACACACACACACACACACACACTGTGGAACATACCCATAAAATATTCCCATGCTCATTTGTGAACAATCTAAAATAAAAAAGATATTTACTTTGATCTACAGTTATAGCTATACAGTATATGTTAATGTGAGATAATTAAAAAAAAGATAAACCATCAACCAAATGGGCCCACTTTTACCAGGTCTTGCTCCTCTTTGTCATAGAGGAATTATCCCTTACAATGTAAAGTGTGTAATGAATACAGAAATTGAAACCAAAATGAAAAAAAAGAGAAAGAAAGGAAGAAAATTCAGAGTTGGACAGCAGTCAGTGGTCGAATTTAGTAATTGATCCTCCGTGACAAGGGAACGACTCAGGGCATTGGCTGTAATGCCTTGAAGAGCTGACAGAGTTAACACAGTCACGGCCACAGGCAGAGACACATAGCACACGCCATAGACTTTATAAGTAGTTTAGCAGCAAGCATCAAGTCGGCTTAGCAGCGTATTTTCCTCTTTAAAAACTCAAGTTTATGCTGTTGCTCCTCCTACTTTAATAAACTCTGTTCTAAGATGTGCCGCAAACTCAGGCAAAACCATCCCAAGTGCACTGTCTTTCTCTTGGTCTTTCTCTCCCTGGTTCATTCACACACACAGACACACACACATACCCTCCGACACACACACAGACACACACAGACACACACACACACACACATACATGCAAACATACACACACACACACACACACACAATACAAAGCTGCACTCCGAAAACGAAAGCTGCTCAAATGGATTTGAGGCAGAACCATGAGGGCAGAGGCTGGGTTTTGGGGGTGTGCATGCAGATATGATTAGCTGTATGCATCTGCCTGAGTCTGCAGCACTGAGGCAGGGAACAGTTTTGTTGTAATTATTATAATGTTTTTTTGTAGGAACAGGACATGTGATACAATGCCATAAATAATTAACAATTTATTGTGTCGTAAATGCAGGCAATTAAACATGGAGTTTAATTGAATCACCTCCCACGTACGATTGTATCTATAGCTTCAATCATGATGCCTTTACTGAGATGTGTATTTGTTCTACTGAGACTGAGGATTTAGACTAGTACAATGCCCCAGGGTTCACCGCTAAATACCCAGCTCATCTTATGGGGTTTACATCGTGACATAAGCAGAAATGAGACATTGTCTTCGGTAAGTCATCTTTACATATATTTATATTTTTCAAAAATCACAATAGTTTACGGTGAGGTTGGGGCTTACATCACACCTTTAATGCTAGTAGTTAATATCTACAATTCATAGTAGTTAGAAAGATGTGAAGGCACATAAACCACAAAGATAATAAAAAAACTAGAAAAAATAACGTTACAGGTTTTAAAACATGTATTTAGTCACTAAATTAATTCCACAGGCTCCTGTCAATGGAACCTCTGCCTCTTCAACATATGCCTTTTATTGAGGTTGATGAGGCAATAAGGTTGTGCAGCAATGTTTGGAGTATTTAGAAATTAGGCAACTTGTTGAAAACAAGAAAAGGGTCATTTTACATCCCAAAAACCCACAGTAAAAGTGTGAACTTGTGAAACTCTCTCTCATTTGGATTAGTTTTATACCCCTTACATTCGTGCACATCTCACTGTTGTCCTCGCTCTAGATTGCTAGAACTGGCTCAATCTGACGTCTCATTGTCTATTGTTGTTATTCTTGTCTACTAAATTTTTGTTCAGTTCATCCAAAGAATGCAAAATCAAAATCATTCAACGAAATTGCCGATTAACGCACAGTAAATGAACGCCAACTTGTTTTGTATTTTTCTGTATACATCTGCTTCTGTGGGACTGTCAATACCTGACTGACAATGTTTCCGTGGCAGACCGAGACATACAGAATGCTGACAAAATGGTTAGGCGAGACGTTGAAGAACACACACTTTTGAAGGGAGAAAAACACTGCTGAGGCCAGTCAAGCGAAACAGACTGAAAAACAAGATTCCAAATGGCTTTTCTCCCCCATCTTTCTTCTGTTGAGTTTGCACACAGGCCCTCTTGTCATCCGCTGGGCCACTCTCTCTCACTAAAGCACTGCTGCCTTCTGGGGCCATTTCATTATTTTCAGCAACAGCTAACAAGAACAAGGGATTGCAATAATGTTTGTGTGTGGTCAGAATGTACTGTAGACCTCAGAGGACACATACCGCCAGGTTGGGATCCTCCTCATGCTGCAGGTGAGCTTCCTCTGCCGCCTCGACCAGTCTCTACAGGAGGAGAGAAATAAAACACATGTTTTAGTACAAATGTGAATTGATTACTGGGTCAACCAATTATATGCAGAGAAACCTCCATATGAAGTTATAATTGGCTTTATAAGTACCCCTTATCACTAGAACAACACTACAACCCCTTTAGGACACACACATAAAAACACACACACACACACACACAGTAACAGAAAGTGGACAGACATTTGGCCATCTTGTGAAAAGAGCCTATTTTCCTAAATGGTTCAGCAGTAGAGGTAATGACTGCCTCAGGTTCTTTGGACAGTACCACAACAAACTCCATCATCAGATCATCCTGCTTTTACACACACACACTCTTCCTCTTGCAGCACTCAACAGGCCTACACACAAACACACACACACACACTCCATCATCAACCGCATGCTGCTACCTTCTGCTGTGCGTGCCTGCAGGGTATAGTTCGGGTATCTGTGTGCCTTTGAGTCAACGTTTTGCTCTTTCCCTCTCTCTCTCTCTGGTTTTCTCTGCAATGTGTGCATCATTTAAAATATTGCTTTTTATCTTAAAGCAGGCAACACGGCCACGTGTCATCATTCTCAAATGAAAGCTTAATCATCGAGCATGTAAATTGCAGGGTCCCTTTCAAAGTAAAGTTCTGCCTGATCTCTATGACTTGCATTTTTTGTTCAGTGGCAAACATAAATAGTACAGTGTAATAATATGAACCACAATCCAACTTTAACACTCATGTAAAGTTAAGTAGTAATGAACAAAGGGCTGATACAGTCATATGTGTTGAGGGTGTAAAGGAAGGGACTAAGTACACTGCCATGAGGGGCTCCAGTTCTGATGATGGTTGAAGATGTTACTGTGCCAATCCCTGCTGCCTGAGGTCAGTCGCTAAGGGGCATCATGAAATTGTGCCCCCTTATAGTTAAAGGTAATAATGGCTGGCAAACAGAAGCATTTAGAACAGTTAAACAGCTTGACTCTCAGGGATCCCTCTCTTCCACACACACACAAAACACACACACACACACACACACACACACACACACACACACACACACACACACACACACACAACACTTCCTTCTCCTTCGAACTGTGATGTACATTGTGTGTTCTCAGAGCAAGTCATTTCTCTCAATCACAGCTGGCCCTGGTGTCTATGGGTATCAGTAATGCACTTCCATTTCACATTTCCATTCAAATGGCTTTACCCGTGAAACCACTGCAATCAGCCAGCTTATTTCAGCTGAGCTGTGTGTGTGTGTGTGTGTGTGTGTGTGTGTGTGTGTGTGTGTGTGTGTGTGTGTGTGTGTGTGTGTGTGTGTGTGTGGGGGGGTGTGTGTGTGTGTTTGCTTGTGTGCGCGCGTGTGTGTGTATGTGTGTGTGTGTGTGTGTGTGTGTGTGTGTGTGTGTGTGTGTGTGTGTGTGTGTGTGTGTGTGTGTGTGTGTGTGTGTATGCGCGTGTACAGTACATGCGCGTGTGTATTCGGGGCATTGACAGGCACCACAAAATCTTCTGGAAATACAGGACAAAGCATGCTCTAGGAACAAACAGAGATAAACAGAGACGGCCAAATAAAGGGAGGATGAGAGAGGATAACATTCTCTAAAGGTCTGAACGCTTAGCCCTCACACTCCTAGCAAAATGTCAGCCGCCGCCGCCCGTGAAGCCGGTGTCAATAGAAACACACTTTTCAGCATTTGTGTGCAGGCAATGCTGTGTGTTTGTGTGTGCATGTGTGTCTTATTATTTCTCTCAGCTGACACATGTTAAGATATTAGCACTATGACCTATTCTCTCTTGCAGCCGCTTTTTGCAAATGTCAATAAATGAATGCGGAGTAGCCTATGCAAGTATGTCAATCTGCGGGCGATGAAGTCTGTAATCGGAAATTGAATTTGAGTACAGTGTGTGTGTGTGTGTGTATCAATGGACATGCAGTTGCCTGAAAAAAGGTCCTCTCTCGCTCAAAAATATCTCTATTAGTCTGTCACGTGTACATAGGAAAAACACCTGCCTTTCTTTTTCAATAAAATAAAATGCTTACAAATGAGACAATATTACATCATCATCCCCATCATGCACAGCAAACAATCATTTAATATCTGCCGCACTCTGCTGAACATTTAAACACTTGATTCCCCACCTTTGGGATAATCTATTCTGGCACATCATTCATGTTGTCTAATTCACCATGCAGGTAGATTTGTTCAGGCTTTTGGGTAAAAAGAACTTGCATAGAAGCAGAGAGTTTTTTCATTTGGAAAAACAGATCTGAGATAAGCAGGTACTGCTCACTCACTCCTGTGAATTTCAATTCCAGCATATCACCAGGATGAACACTCCAGGTGGTGTGTTTGTCATTGTGTGTAGTCCGTGTTGCTGGCTGTGGGCATACGCCAATGTGTGCACTGTCTGTGTGTGTGTGTGTGTGTGTGTGTGTGTGTGTGTGTGTGTGTGTGTGTGTGTGTATGTGCGTGTGTGTCTTGCACATATTTAAATTAATTTGACGTGTCTTTTTGTCAATAGGTTGCTAAAGTGCATGATGCTGTTCAAAAAGAGAAAGGGGGGGGATGTTTTTAGTTTTCAAATCATTCTGTTGAGGTTTGGGCTGGTTAAGAGATGACAGCAATAATTAAACTGACACAGTCAGAGAGGTAGGCCCTGTTGTCTCCACACACACACACACACATACACACACACACAATCACAATCACAGACATACACAAGCCTTCACTGCAGCTGACAAGGTAAAGGCTGATAACACAGAGCTAACAAGACTTGCTGCTGTGACTGGATTAGATTTGATAGCAAGAGAAGAGGCATCTATACCTGATTATCACTGACCCCTGATGTGTTTTCTTCGGTTCTCTGTTTTCCCTACAGAGCCTAGAGATTCTCCAGAACACAAACCTGATTAGTCTAGACTAGACTGGTCTGGTCCGTGTCACCATTCATTTTCTCTTAAACTCCCCCGGGCTCATTTTATGTTGGTATGTTTTGAGCCTAAATCAAACCACTGAGGAAACAATGTGCAGTGTTGTGTTATCAAGTTCACAGCTAGTGCCCGTTGGTTTTAATAACACAGAAAAGTTATGTCTTTACAGAAGAAATAAGCATCAAGAGAATTTTATTTTGTCTTTAGAGAGGGATAAGGAAGAAATGATTGACATGTACAAACTGTCCGCAATCGCAATGGAAAGATATAATGTGTTTTGGACTCATATGTAATGGTATTAATGTAGGTTCTGTTCAGATCTTCTGATTAAAACCGGATTCGACCCACATTTTTTCGAGCTTGTAATTTCCTAATGTTCCGACAGTTTCCTGGTTGTAAATTGAAGCGATGTCTTTCCCCTCAATTAAACAAAAATTTTTCATTGCTATTTCATCATCTTTCAACCCTCCCCCTGCCGCCCGCCCAGTCCATTTCTCTGACATTTGCAGTCATCTACCCCCTGTCATTATCCGACATCCTGTGATTAGATTTGCCCGACAAAGGATACAGCTTGTTTACTCTTTCAAAAGTTCCCAAACGATCCCCCTAATTTAGCTGTCAACTTGATTGGATTATTGTTTGTGTGCTGTACATGCTCTGTGGTAGGTCTCCTCTGACGTCTGAAGGCAGCGACCTTAACAAAAAGGCCTATCCATTATGAATGCAACACTTACACCCAGAAAGTTAGCAAAAGCTGTCATATATAGCTGAGCAACGCTAACAACTGCTGTCAGAAAAGCAGAGGAAAGGAGGGGGGGTGGGGTGCACATACATTATTGACTGGAAGCAGAAGACTTTTTTTAAGCAGCACATTAAGCCTTGCCTCGGCAAATTCCCCTACACTAAGGGAAGGGGAGGGCAGTGGCCTGAATCTGAATGTTCTCCCGAAGTATAGAAAAAGACCACAGCCTACAGTTCTAAATAGACTCAAGTAAAGAGCATTCCCAAAGGTACTGAATGCTGGTGGTTCAGCATTTATTTGTATAAAAGTCAACTTTTCTTTTTCTGTATAATCATCTTATGGAGTTATAATTTGTTGGGAACATCTCAACAACATAACACAGTTGCGCATCAATTAAGAGTCAGCAATTCTGGAGAAAGCTTGTTGTCAAAATTAGTGAATATATCCATACTGTGTGTGTGTGTGTGTGTGTATGTGTGTGTGTGTGTGTGTGTGTGTGTGTGTGTGTGTGTGTGTTTGTGTGCTGAATAAAACAGTGTGTATTGTGTACTAAATGGGCATGTTACTAGCTAGGCTGGGTTGATCCAAGCCCCTTTGTTAACATACCCTAAACTTTACATATATACGTTTACAGAGCCTAGGCTGTGTATTTACACATAACAGACAGGTAGCAGATTGTGAGGAGATGTTCACTAAAAAACAGTTTTGACAACATGCCTTTTCCAGAATGGCTGACTCCAGCTTTAATAATATAAATAGACAGCTTACCAACAGAAAATACCAACAATGCGTCAAGATCTGCTACATTCTTCTGCTATGTCTGCATGTGAGGGTATAGCTTTGAAACCTTATCCTCATTTCTTAACTTGTGTGTACCTTAAATATTTGGTGTAAACTTGTAACAATGAAACATAATACAAAGTAATGCACTTGAATTGGTTGGCATGCTTCTGCTTGACCAGATGTAGCAGATACGTTTATGTGGGCTTTAAAAGAGGAAATGCTAACTAAGCCTTGTCCTATCCTGGATCAGGGGCAGGTCCTGTGAGTCCTGTGGTTCTGCCAGAGGGCGGATCCGTGGAGACTTTGAGCCGGGCTGAGCAGGATTGGCTCGGGTCAACCTATCAATACCACTGGGGACAGCAATTAATATTGTCAAACCAGCCAGGGGGAGAGTTGCAGCATCAACAAAACGGAAAAGTGCACTGTGACACTTTGCTTCCGCTGTTTTGCACATTTGGATTGGGCACCAGCCAAGAAGACAGGAGGATGGCTGGGAGACCGATACAAAGGGAAAGTGAAAGAGAATGGGGGGGAGGCAGAGAGAGAGGGAGGGAGGGGGAGTGGTGTGCTTTGAAACATCAAGCCCCAATAATCAATACTTGACAAGTTCTCAGCGCTTCTGCTGACTGAAAGGCAAAATGAAGGGAATATGAAGTGCTTCACCTATAGCTAGGCCTCCCACCCCCTCTCTCTCTCTCTCTCTCCTCTGTCCCATATTTCTGCTTTCTTCACACTTTCATTGAATGCTCAGACTGAACTCCTGACTTATCTTTTATCTTGACATTTAACTTTCCCATCCCATTTTATCACTGAAGAAACAATTCCATCTCTTTCACTTGGATTACTTGGTGACAGACAAACAAGCAGAAAGAAGAAGGAAGAGATGCTGTTACTGTCCGGGCGTCATCAGGCTGGCTCTGCCCTGCCATTAGTAGCCATCACTCTTAACAGACACTCACTCACTCACTCAAGCACAGACAAGACACACAGACACTCGAGCATACACACACACACACGCGCACGCGCGCACGCACGCACGCACACACACACACACACACACACATGCTGTATGTGGCAGTGATCTAAGTCTGAGCGCAGCTAATGAAATGAGGAAAATGAGGGGAGCAGTGCTGTGAGCTCAGCATGACAGCCTGGACGGCAGACAGGAGGAGAGAGCTGGACAAGACAGCAGGGCTGGACCACACCATTAGAATCCCTAACAGAATCATATGACAACAAATATATGGAAAGTAACTGGATAAGCAAGTTAAGCTCGCGTATACTGTATCGGTGAAATAAGGTATAAACAAACAAATTCCTGTTTATACTTTTTACATGGGAGAGAACTTCATATCACATCAGTGGATGGAAAAACACATCCAATTGCATTTGCTCCTGGCCATTTTTCTGAGGAAATGTGTGGGTCCTTTGGATGGAAACTTAGCTATTGTGTGGCTCTGTCTTCATCGTGTTTTGCATTCACAGGGAAATTGTAGTTCAGTACAACTTAGGTTTTTATGTGGTGGTGGCAATCATTTCTAAACCACTTCCACAATTACAATCAAAATAGAGCAATAATTACGTTGTAAAACAAAACACAGAATTTCTCTTTAAACATTATTGCTTCTCTGCTAATAAGAGGAAACACATCTTAAGTTTGTGTTCAAAATGTACCGTGCATGTCAGCGAATTACAATTATGTTCACAGGAGGTTCTGATGTGATAGACATTTCATTCTGCGACCTCCATGCACCTTTTATTTTTAACATACACCCATGCAGACTCCCCCTGTTCTCTACACTGGTAATCATGTTGAGGACTACAGAGGCGTAGCATGCCACAGGTAAATTATATCAGCAGGTACAGAGGATGCAGAGACTGAATGCCATTACAGGAGAAACAGCCCTAGCAGCAAAGGGATCCACGCCGCTTTGAAGTGCATTTGTCACATGAAACACAGCCGTGCTCGACTTCAAAGAGGGCCATTACAATAGCTCCACGCTTTTCAACTTTGATAACAACATGTTCACTGTTTCTTCAACAGTCTGCTGTTGCCACCATTTTCCAGCCAGCAGACTTTACTCTTTTTCAGAAGGGGAGGGAAGGGAAGGGAAGGGAAGGGGAGAGGAGAAGTTGCTGCTGTGTGCCAGAGGCAATGATAATATCCCACCAACTCAGGAGCCGATGAAGGTAACAGCAATTAAAAAGTAACAATGACAAGCTAAATGCCTGCTGAGCCCAGGAATAAACACATAATGATGAACATACCTGCATATTGATTCATACAAGCCACACAACAGCCACACACACTGACACACCACGCACACAATCAAACATCCTCTGAAAGCACACACTTAAAGTATTTACTTTAAAACATTGTGGAGTTGCAATTAGCAACAGAAAGGAACAAGGGCTCTTGCAGAAAGTTTAGTTTTTTCGGTCGAACATAGAAGAGACTGTGCTTGCCACAATAATGTGGAGTTGATAAGATGGAAAGGATAGAGACATGAAATAAAATCAAACACATATTCTAAATGCAATTACACACGTGCATGTGCTCTCTATTACACACAGACACACACACACACACACAGACACACACAATTATACACACAACAATTACTGGAATCTTAAATACTATGAATTAAGTGTACAAACACATTGTTCTTTCTAAAGTCAAAACCACTATCTTAAAACTCCAAGCCTTAAGACACTCCTTCTCCACCCCACCCCCAAAACCCAACAACAAACTAAACATACTTGCAAAAAAGAGTTACATCCACTAAACACATATACACACATATTTACAGGTGCACCCTTTTACTGCTGTCTCTCAGCAGGTGGTGGCTAGAGATAAAGAGGGGGGGAATCCACAGTGAGACAGGTGGAGATAAAACCCCAGTTGACGGACAAGAGAGAACGCCTGAACGGAAATTGAATCGCTGAAGCGCCGCATATACTTTAGCAAAAAAGCGAGTAAGAGAGAGAGAGAGAGAGAGACAGAGACAGAGATGGAAAGAGGAGGAGCAGAGGGGGGAGAGATAGACAAAGGAGCGAGGGATGCTAAAGGAGAGCTGCGGGGCTGCACACTAGACAAGATGAGAGTTTGGGTTATAAAAGCACAAGGAAATTGGAGAAAGACGGATAAGATGAGGGTTGCAAAGGGCTCATGGACACGTCCACTGGATGTTTGTGACGAACAATGCATCGCAAGGCCAACTGTCAGTGTTGAAAATGTGAGGTTGAGATCACGATGGCCGTTGATGTAAGCACAGGGTCTTTTCATTTCACTGCTTCACTTTCTTTAACATGTACCCTCCGCTTGTATTTTGCCAGGCGGCCTTTGTAAATAAGAATTTGTTCTTAATGACCTGTCTGGTTAAATGAATGTCAAATTAAATTAAAAGTAAAAAACAATTCTACCTGTCCATCTGTCTTTGCCAAAGCTGAATTCCATCATCCAAGGGACCTCCTTATCCTCTCATTAGCCGCCATAACTTCTACACATGTGAGCACACACAGGCACACAACACCCCCTCCCCCACCCCCCGTAGCATTCATGTTAGCATTGAAGAAGCCATTAGCTGACCTCATATCTACAGGGGTTTAATGCACTCTCAAGGAGATGGCACACACCGCCAACTGTGTTTCTAGATTCAATACATCTGATCCCAAGTCCAATAGGAATGTTGCTTTGTCGACATGTATGTTAATCAGACGGTTGCAATAAATTGACAGGACATAACCCCCCTGTAATCACAAAATAAGTTATTTGCTGTTAATACTGGTTTGGCAAGTGGCACCGGTTTAATTCCAACACAATGTTCATTTGTATTAGAAAGTAATTAAATCCTCCATTTTCTATTACATGAGTTAATAACATAAGCAGTTAAGAGTATTCAATTAGAACCTTGCTTTCATGCCAGCAATCATTGCATAAGAGTAGGAGTCATATTTTTGAAATGCCAGATGACTCATATAAGCATGAAATACCGTTACTTCAGCTTCTCTATGTGCTGCTCAGTGTGGACCGGTTGAAATGTGAACGCATCCAAAGTGAATGTAACGCTGTGAAACAGGTATGGTCATGCAATCAGAGGGGGCAAAGGTATCAAACGTAAGAATAACAACACGGGCACAAGCTAAGCTAAAGCATGGAAATGGTTTGCCACTATCTCTGTGTCTGTGTCTGTGTGTGTGTGTCTCTCTCTCTCTCTCTCTCTCTCTCTCTCTCTCTCTCTCTCTCTCTCCTTCCTTCCCTCACTTTCCTTTCAGCTTGTCTCTTTGGACCAGATTCTCAGAGAGAAATCCAATTTCTGTTAACAGCATCATGTTGTCCTGATAGGATCTATCACCTGGAGCTAGAGATGCAGCCAGAGAGGCAGTGCACCGTGGAAACATTCTGAGCTGCACCTGTTACATCATTGACCATGCGCACACACACACACACACACACACACACACACACACACACACACACACACACACACACACACACACACACACACACTTATCTATAGACACATGCAGACATGCTCACATACAAATATAGACAAGTCTGTCCATACTGTACAAACAACAGCTAAAAAAAAATAGAAATACCACAATATAAAAACTGATCAAAATGATTCCTGCATTGAAAAGTACCCACAACATAATTAACATCATTTAGTTTGGTATCAAAGGTAACACATTCAAAAAATTCAAATCATATGACTTTAGTTTAAATGTACAGCTGTGTCCTAGAGTGGCCTCTTAGGGTAGATATACTGACGTTTGGTCGGAGCGGATAAATTAAGTGACACAGACACTAATGGCTCTCTCTCTCTGTCTGTCACATCACCCACAGCACCCGCTCTTTCACAAATCTCTCTCTCTCACACATTCACACAGAAAACGCGAGATGTGTCTGGTTTCACTATGCACGGTGTGACGATGCAGCACCTCTTCAGACATCCAATAGGCTCAGCAGACTGCTCCCAAATAAATACTTGAGCCCAGTGATTTCACCGAGCCCAGTCTTTCACTCCCAGCCTCTCTAGGACTTGATGTACCAATATTTAGTATTTTGGTCATTATCATCTGTTATATACTTCATGCAAAAATGTAGCTGTTAATAGAACATAGATTTTTTTTCTAGATCTTTTACATCTCCTTGTGTTTTTGAAGGAGTTGTATTTTAAATGAGTTTGGATTCATTTCTAAGGCGGGTTTTAGTTTACTGTGATGGATGAAAAAATTAATTTGGAAAGAACAATACCTTCATGGCCTGGGCTTTCTTGTGAAACATCTCCTCCATGTCCTCTGCCAGCCTCTTCACCAGCCGCAGCCCGTCAATCTCCTCCACCCGCACCGCACGCTCAAACTCCTTGTATTTCTGAAAGAAAGCCACACATTCATGTTGTTATCAGGTTACAGCTACGGCAAGGATTGAAATGACAAACTGTAGCATGCATATCCCAGTGTATACGCTCATGGAAATGTGCATCTTCCTGCGTCTATAGCAATGTTTGTCAGTGTTGTTTAGCTCACATCTGGCAAAAAAAAATACATATTTCTAAGGCAGAGCTTACATATGTGGAAAATATGATTATCCCACATTTAAACTACTAGAATATAGAAAAAAAAAAAAAAATTAGTTTTCCCTTTATTTATCCTCGAGAGATCAATTGAGGGGTGACCCTATTTTACAATGATGTCGAGTAAAAACACCAATACACAGACAAAACACAATGCAAATACACAACAACATATACGTAATTATCAGTTATAAACACATTCTTATTTTGGAAGCACTTTTTGGAGGTGAGTGAGCTGTTAAAAAGCAGAGCCGACACTGTACCTACCCAAGTCAAAACAAGTCAAGTGTATTGACCCAAAACTAACATCACAGCTTTAGGGGCTTAATTGAGCAAAGGACACAATCTACCCTTACGATATATATTTGATAGAAAAAAAAATTCTCAAAAAAGAGTGTATAGGGAAAAAGCTGAGAAAGAACTAAAGACTTCCTTTTCCACGATGAAGAGAAATGAACTTGGTGTTGTGGAAAACCAGAGGTAACCGCGGTAAATGTGGTATACGTATGGAGCTATAATCACAATATAACACCAAGGACCATTTACAATTCTCCGCACCAATAATAATGCATTATGATTTGTTCAAAAGTGGAATATAGCTTAGTAAGAAATCATTCCCCAAACTAATCTGCCTATAGACAAAATCAGTGGGCTCAGCCAAGAGAATTATCAACCAGCTTCAGCTTCTTTACCAACCACACATTATTAGCAATGATGACACACCACTGCCCTCAGTATGGGCTCTACACTAAATCACATTATTCTGCTGTGAACCAATACTAGGGTGCTTAGCTTTACCAGCGCCTTAACCGGGGACAGTGACATTAAGTCTCATTAATTCCACACCCATACATGCCACACACACACACACACACACACACACACACACACATATGCAGAGATGATCTAAGCGAGTGGGTATACTTGTACAGAAGAAAAAAGAAAGGATAAAGAAAGAAAAACATTTTTGAAGTCTGTGCAAAGCTGCAGGGGGCTGTGTTTCACTCTTGGGGGATTTAACAGAAGATTAGCGCCATATCAAATAGCATGCCCTCTCTAATGTTATGCCAACCTGCTAAGACGCATGCTCTTTGCTGCTCCTGTACAGCAACACAGAGGGAGCAGCACGGGTGAGGGAGGGTGAGGGAGCGAGGGGGGAGATCACTGTAGGAGAAGGAATGGGGACAGTTTCAGGCAGCAGCTTTTGGATTTAGGCAATCATCTGAAACACTGCAGGACATCGCAGACGAGGGAGGCATATTTTTCTGCTTCATACCAAAAAAAACGTTTTGATAAGTGTGGATTATTTAGTTGGAGCTGAAGGTGGCGAGTGAAAGCAGAGAGGCTGAGAACGATGTTCAGACATTTGAGAAAACGACAATTCAATGTATTGTGCGAAGCAATGTGCAGCAGGAAAAAAGAGAAAAAACTCAAGGAAAACAACCATGCACCAAAGGGGACACAGAATTTGATCATTGCTTGTTATCTATGTTAGACCTGTGGGTGCACTGCATTCTCCAACGCTTGTGTGAGATGATACATGTCCCTTGCATTTCCTCCATGTGTGTGAAAAGAGATGCAAAGAGAGGTAGAATCAATAAGAAAGAAAGGGAAGGAGGAGGAATGTTAAGGGTGAAAAGTGAAAGCAGAAAGTAGTGCAACGGTGTAATGGATGAACAGAAAGAGCATGGCAAGATAATGCTGGCGTGGGAGGTCGGAGTGGGATGTGAAAGGCTATCTGCATCTGCAGAGAGGCAGGTGGACACAAGTAGAGGGATGCAGGTAATATATTCAGAAAATAAACATAGTGTTATATTTTACTAAGAACGTTTATTTTTTTCAAACGACTTGAGCCTGTACAAGGCTATAGATCAACTTAAAATATGTTGATTTCTGCATTCATCATTGCAAGCAACCAATTATAAGTAGTGCAAGGGGCCAGAGCCTGAAGGTACAACATTCCTGTGATGTCAGAATGTTTGTGTATTTTAAATTAAAATTGGATAGGAAAGGAGTCATTTTACTGATTAGAGAGTTACGAGGGTCATAGTCATCGAAAAAATTACTAAGCAGAAGATTATCTATACATAAATATATAATAATATTATAATTGATTTTTCTATTTTGGGGGAGCTACTTTTGAAAGAAAGAAAGAAAGAAAGAAAGAAAGAAAGAAAGAAAGAAAGAAAGAAAGAAAGAAAGAAAGAAAGAAAGAAAGAAAGAAAGAAAGAAAGAAAGAAAGAAAGAAAGAAAGAAAGAAAGAAAGAAAGAAAGAAAGAAAGAAAGAAAGAAAGAAAGAAAGAAAGAAAGAAAGAAAGAAAGAAAAAAAGAAAGAAAGAAAGAAAGAAAGAAAGAAATCCCACAAAACAACAGGAATGTGCACCTGAATACATGTCCCTTTCAATTCGAAACAATTTGTCTTCAGAACTGGTCTACGTAACGGCTATGAAAAACCCCAAGTTTGACACTTTCTTTTTCCCTAACGCTAATTAATTGCAGCCTCGCTAACATCTATTGTAGCCAATCAAAGTGACTGGCTTACCATTTCAGAAGCCAAAACGCAGCAAACCGCAACCGTATGAAAATCAGAGCGATAATCCCATTGGCTGACTGACAACTGCAGTGAGTCAGAGGGACAGAAAATCCAGGTTTTAAACCAATCCGGGCTCCTGGCTGGGGGTGGCAGGGTGTTAAAGCTGACAGGTCAGCCTGAACTGGATTGAATGGTTTCTTCAGCAATTTTCTCTTTGTCCTTTTTTCCCCTTTTCTGGATCCCGAGAGCTTCCTCTTCTCCCTTCTAGTTTGTGTATGTCCTGCTTTCCTTTTGCAGGTCTCTGCATCTTTACTGCACCCACCATCCTTTGCTTATTATAAAAATAAATAAGACTGACTACATTGATAAGTCATAGCTA